>NC_133026.1:71032500-71035000 GCF_048771995.1 Taeniopygia guttata | reverse complement strand
TGCAGTTTTCCTTCTCCCTCAGTTATTTTCAGTCTTCTGATCAAGGTAAAATAAAAGAAAAGAAGGGTGAGGAGAGAAATTACATACCAGATGATCATTAAAAGAAAAGGAATGGGCTGAACTCTCACAGTATGGGCTTAATCCTCATTCAGGCTTTGACAGCATGAAATCTCCAGGCTGAACTTATTCACTCATTTGGTTAAAGCAAAATTTGGACCTTAATGCACTCTGGTCTCAGGGAGACCAAGGGCTGGTAGCAGCTCACACCCTATCCACCACTACGCATGTATCATTCATGTGTATCCCCTTTCCCTTCTTTTGGATATCATGATCTCATTGATTTAATTGTTCATCAATTTTATTACCACTACATTACCATGTCTAAAGAGTAAGGAGTGCAAACACATTTAAAGACTAAAATGTTAACAGATTGCAGGTTTATTTAAACTTGAAGAATAACTTTATAAAGCAAAATGTTGTTTAAACCAAAAATGTTTTTTTACATGTTTTTTGAATTGTGATTGCTAGTTTAGCTCTTAGGTGGTTGATTTTATACAGTTGCTTGTTTTATTATTTTTAGTAATAGATACAACTTTTTTTCCTTGCAACTTACATATAAAACATTGAATTAAATATAGGAAGACAGTTTTAAGAAGAGTTATTTGAAATTTGGAAACATGAGATTTGTTTTTATTCTATTGCCAGAGACATCCTCAGGACACCATAGAATCTGCACACTAAAGGGTTTAAGCCCCATGGATGACCTCCTGCTATGGAATTTATTCTGGACAGAATGTTAAGACAACTACATGGTGTATTGTAAGCCCCTGTGTATAATCCTTATTTCTGCAATTTATTCTCCTTTTACTAATTCATGGGAGTCCCAACAAACCCACTTTTTCTCCAACTCATACCTAGTTGGGTACCATCAACAACTGGGCTCCATCAACAAATGCTGGGAATTGCTGCAACAGGTCTGCCAAACAGAGTCTGAAGGGAGAAATGGGATGAAAAGCAAAAATCCCTCTGACTCGTAGAAATACAAGGTCATTCATACAGAAACAAATACAACAGCAGAAGGAAACCATGTGCACATCCCGAGCAGAACAGGACAGTATGGACATGACATGACTTTATGTTTTTCATTCTATTAGGCAGACTTTAAAGGCATTGGACGTATATTCAGAGATATTTATCTGAAATTTATTTCAGATGCATATTGGTTGCATCTGAAGTCTCATAAAATATTTTTAATGGAATCAATTTCACAGATAAAATGATTAGGTATTTTTATTTTGTTTTAGCACAAAACTTTTTAATGGAAAATTTAATCAAATTTTGTATTGTTAAAGTCACATTTTTGGTAAAAATTACTAGGACTCCAATCAGTTTTTATTTTAGCTTAATTCCAGATCTCACTTTAAAGAGCTGGAGTCAAAAATTTCATTTCAGTATTACTTTACTGAAATTTAATCTAATTAGGTTAGAACTTATTTATCTTTCCTTAGTTTCAATGGGATTTTATACTTTCAAGTTATTTTTCAGTTGCATATTCATGTATACAGATGGGAAAAGAAATATAGATATCTCTATGATGAAACAACCTGTCCAAATATAAAAAAACATAATTACTTTTATGATCTCTTTGTGATTATAACATGGAAGAAGGTCATTCTGGCCATTTCTCTTTCTTCTGACACTGACTCAGCTGCCTTCCTCAGCAAGTCACTTTTCCTGTCTCTGTTTTCAGTGTTTTGAAAAGAAGGATAGGTGGTTATATCCCTTGGGTGATTGATATAAGGATTATTTAATATTTGTGCAATATGTAAAATGTTGGAATCATTTCCAGAATAATTTTCTTTATTCCATTTCTTATGTTAATATCACAGGAGTATCTTAGGTTAGTTTAAACAGCAGTCTTCTTGAATTATATCACATGTTTGCTGACATGGCATATTACTGATTAGCATAGCTTAGAATCAAAATGTTCCATCTTAGGGACAATGAAAACAAACAGATAGAAAAATAACCCTTGCAAGTTTTCAATATAGCTTACATTTTCCTTCAAAAACTTTGCTAAATGCATCCTTTCTAGAGTACAAACTTTGTCTTGGGTATCTGGAGATCAATATTATAAGTAAGACAATATTATAAGATGACAGACATGGAATACAACAAGCTGGTTTTTTGGGTTTTTTTAAATCCTGCATTATCAACCACGGAACGTACTAACCGAGGATGCTATTGAGAAGTTTATTTTGGTTAAATAGCACTTAGATAAATTAGGGTCAGAAAACTCCACAATAATGTGCTAATTTCAACTGATGCCATATCTGCATAAGAAAAACCCTGAGCAAACTACTACAAGTTTGAAGATGATCCCAACAACTTGTCACTATCTTTAGATATTATATCCTTCATCTAAAAACCAAAAAATTATGAGAAATATTATCTAAAAGAACAAATTTTTTTCAGCTTTAAAGTGGAAAAATGAAAATAT
>NC_133026.1:70975000-71027500 GCF_048771995.1 Taeniopygia guttata | reverse complement strand
AGCACCCCTTGCACAGCTGGCTGAGCAGGAGGACACACAAGTATATGATGTCTGGAGAGCTGCCTAGTAAGTTGTAGTGGCACTACTGCTATCCAATTTACATGTCCAACAATATTATATTAACTTGAATCAGGCAGGCTCTTAGGGAGTGTAACAGAAAAAGGTTAAGTTGAACAATAATGGTATCTGTTTTCTCGAAATCACATACACAGAAAAAAACAAAAACCCAACCCCAAAAAAACTTACTTAGCTCCACTCATCATTTTAAATATTTAATCTGGGCAAACAGCAAGGAGCACAATAATATTTTCCCCATGGACAAATTAGGGAGGTGATTTCCATCTATGAGTGAAGATCAAATGGAACAGCTTCATTTAGCAATAGGAAAGCTATAAGCAAAGTTACTGAAAGATTCAGAAGAGTGCCCAGGTGGAGACGGAAATGTCCACTATTAGGCAGAAGAACTTATCCACAGCATGTAGACAATATCACCTGGGAATCATTTAAACACTTAACTGTTTCCTGAGTCATATAGCACAAAAAAGCAATAGAGATTTTGTGTCTTAAAGCAAAGAAGGGAGAAAGGGCACTTTGGTTAATTGCACCAGTGGGAAAATCACTTCACAATTGCGTTCCATATGAAGTTACTGTTCACCAGTGGCTGAGGCAGAGGTTTTTCAGCACAATGTAACTGGTTGCCTTAACTACCAGGCTCTTAATAAGAGAAAAGAAGATGAAGGATCCTTCAGAAATGCATCTAACTTGGCAAATTGTCCAGGTAGAATATTTAGTGAATTCAACATAACTAAAAAATAACTGAGGGGAGAAACAAGCCATAGTCTCAACAGCCTTGGTGTTATTTTTCTCTTCATTATCATAACTCAAATAATCTGTTCCTAAACAGTCTGTGTGGAGAGGTAGGGAGCAATAGATTTAAAGCATGAATCTGTGCAGCATATTCATCACAGACTCACCTTAGTCTCTGTAATTCTTTACCTCTGCTCTCCTAACCATCTCTGTGGGTTGCAATCAATTTATCTTTTCCTGAAAGTGATGCAGGGAACAGATATAGCTGGATAAGAGAGCTTGCATAATTTTATGTGCTTACAACTTGCTTTTTTCAAACTAACAAAACTTAGGCTGAATATTAAATATTTTCACCATTTAGTCGCTGAACATTCAGTATCTTCTGTTCCATTCTAACAGGCAAGCTACAGACTCTAAACAAGTTTGTCAAAAATGAAATGTAAGCACTCAATTTTGTATTCCACATCACTGAGTATTAAACTCCAATAAGGGTAGTTTCCATGTAACTTATATTTTCAGGTCAGTAAGTTTAATTGAAAATTTCAAGTGATAATGCCACAGATTTCTTGGTTCCTGTATATGAGGAAGAGAAAAGCAAATTTTATAAACATAATTAAGCTTTTGATTTCTATACCTCTAATTACAGCTTCTGGAAATTAGGCATTTTCCACACGGCAGTAAAAAATGTTGCATAATAGCAACAAAATATTCATTTAAATTTAATAGAGGGAAAAATATTGTGTGATAATATTTCCTCCAACTGCTTACAAATGTCAGCTTTTGAAAAGATTGCAGTGAAAAGGCACATGTCAAGACACTTCTGGTCATAATTAAACTAAAAAGGTTTTAATAACAAGATCACAAGCTTCCTTGCATTCATTGAGCTACCCAGATATCCGCTGCTTCAAAAGAAAGGTATGTAGGTCACACATATTCTGAAAGCTTTTCTATGTCTCTCGCAACTAAAATACACAATCTTCTTATTGTCTCCTTAGCAATCATGTTTTAAAAATACTGACAGTAAATGTTCAGAAAAATTCCAAAATCCTAGTATCCTAGTGGTTAATTTACCTGCAGAACTAGTTGTAATATCAAAGTTAGAAAACAGATCAGGGGTGCAGAGTAAGTAAGTGTGTATGTGTGTGTGTCTCTGTGTGTTTATGTCTGAATTTAGTGCTTAATTTTTCAAATGAACAAAACAAACATTGACAATTCTGAAATCAAGTTGTTTCTCTTCTTGCAACTTTCCTCTTTTCTTGGGCTCACTTTCTTTGGTAAGCTAAAAAAATATTCATGTGTTTCAAACACACAAACACAGTGAATACTTGCACTCTTTATCAGGATATTCATTCTTGACAAACTATTTCAAAATAACCCTGCTCTTTTATTACTCCATCACATGGACAAAATTGCACTGTTCTGGTTGTGAACAACTACAAACGTCCTGATATGCAAAAGACAGGTTGTTTTAGCATTTAATGCCAATAAACAAGCAGAATACAGTTTCGTAATTCCTTAAAAACAAGAATATTTTAGTCAGAATGTTTAGGAGCCCTAGTGTTTTTTGATGTACATGAAAGTCACCTCAGAACCACTAAATGCAAAAATAATCAGGTGCTTTATGCTATGTTTAGTAATGAAAAAGCTGCCAATAACTCCTTCATTTGCCAGCTGATTTAGTAAAACTTATGAAGACAGTAAATTTCATGTGTTTGTATACATGACAGTGACATTCTAAATGTTAAGATGCAACAAACAGAAATCAATATCACCCAACCTGAGCATGAATTTTGTCAGCTTCCAATTATTATCTTGCTTGTGTGAAACATCAAAGAGTAATTGTGGCTCCTGGTCTTGATGTCACACAATGGATAGATAATTTTAGTTGTGAAAAGATATAATCCCAGATATAGTGTTGTCCTAGTTTAGGGCAAATTTGGGGAAAACCCTCCGGAAGGAGCCCCCAGAAAACAAACCCCCACGGCCCCTC
This sequence comes from Taeniopygia guttata, assembly GCF_048771995.1. Classification (NCBI taxonomy): domain Eukaryota; kingdom Metazoa; phylum Chordata; class Aves; order Passeriformes; family Estrildidae; genus Taeniopygia; species Taeniopygia guttata. Next base: position 71,024,703 of record NC_133026.1, on the reverse strand, counting down.
CCCACCCACCTGGTTCGGGAAAAAATTTCCTCTGAGAGAAGTGGAAAAGAGCCTGTTTATTGAACGAACAAAGCACCCCCCAGCACCAAAAAGAAAATTAACAACACCAGATGACAACAAAACTCTTTCACCACTCTGACGAGATGAACAAATCCAGAAAGTCTTTTTTGGGAGTGGTCGCCCGGGTCTGGGCGCTGGGGATTGCTCTCCAGCGCTGGGGATGGCTGCTGCAGATGACCAAAATGCAGGATCTCGGCGCTCCTCGGTGTTTCCCAGGTCCCAGTCCGGAGCAGGTTGGATGGCATTCAGGAAGAGGAAAGGAAAAGAAACAGTCCAGGGAAAGAATTGGACTGCTTAGCTAAACTAACTAGGAAGCAAAGGTGGAAGCAGAAGCAAGCAAAGCAAGCAAGCCAAGCAAGCAAGCAAGCAAAGCAAAAGCAAGCCAGCCAGCACTAGCCTCTTTTAGACAACAGACCATGGGGGGAGGTGAACCGGCTGATAACAAGGCAAACCAAACTTTCACTTTCAGAGTCAGTTCTGAAAGCACAGAACATAATATCAAACGTAAACAGAACACACGACTGGAGATACAAACACCATAACGTCACCCTAGGACAAGCGTGCTTAACTTGGGTACATTTGCTAAACAGTCTGTAAGAGTTTGCTGAAGTCACGTCACTTCATGGACCATGTATTTCACAGGAAGAAAAGCAAACTACCTTAAACTTACATTACTTACGTAGACATTTTCCCTTTAATATTCAGTTGAAAGAAAGTTTAAAATTACAGTCCATCTTAGCATACTTTCCATATAGCAATATCTCCTTCAGACTATTTTGTGGTGGAAAAGATCAGTAAAAAGAAAACTTAGTAAAGAGCAAATTCATGCATTTACCACATTTACAGACACAAAACTAACTTGATCAGTAAACTTGATCAGACAGTAAGGAAACAGTTTTCTTCTAGGAAATTGGAGCCAAGCTTTTCATTTCTTTACTTGAATAAAGGAAAGAACTAGTCACCATTTTTTAAAGTCAGAGTACTGTGGATACTAAGACTGAAATTCAGTTGGATGGAAGGTATTGCTGGTAGACAACCTCAGCACAGATCACATCCCTTCATTTATTAGCTAGAAGCACAGCATAAAAATATCAATAGTGACAGGTTTGTATTCAAATATAGACTCTTGAACCTCAGCATCCAAGGGCCTCCATGTTTCAGACAATCTGTACAGAGGAGTGTCCTGTGCTGGCATAGCCATCTCTCCACATAATGGACTTGTGTGTCTATGAAAGATACAGAGTTTGCTATTTATCTCTTAGATGATCTGGTTTTGACATTTATACGTGAAACTTTATTACCAGGACAAGACTCTTTTGAAGAATTGACACTATCTCACTTAGGTGAAAGAGACACAGAATCCCACCCGGTCACCCTCCAAGGTGATTCTTCACCCTTCCATCACCCACAAATAAATTCCACCCCCTATCTTCTATGATAGTCTCTTCCCAAAGTGACTCTAATGCTGAACTACAGCCTAACTACTTTCTAATAAAGCCATTTAAGTATGTGTATCTTATATATTTTCAAAAGATTCAGGTGAGTAAAATTTGGAGATGGAGGGGATTCTCCCTCTGAGGTCTCTGATCAAGGAGTATCAATGCCAATATAACCAGAACATTTTCAGGAACTCATTATTTTTATATATTCACTTTTGGGAAAGTGCATCGACATGTAAAGTAGGTATTTTGAGGCAGGATATAGCAGGTATAATCTCAGAAACTGCTGATCCTGATCACCTCGATTTTGGACCACAGAGTCTGTGATAGATCACCAGGCAAAAGAGAGGCTTAACAGGCAATCTGACTATGCTCATTCAATGTTTTGGTTCAGGTACTAGAGAAAAGCATGTCTTAGAAATCTATCCCTCACAAAACTGTGGTCTAGACTTCTCTAAAGTTTATTCTTAATTTTCCCACAGACACATCAAATTTCAAGCTGATCTTTTTTTTGTTTTGTTTTTTTAAATTCAACTTTCTAAGATTGACTGTTCATGATAGCCCGAGCTGAGGTTTGCTCTGCCAATTTCCTTTGGACTCTTCTTGCCAGGTTTTCTTGTCGTTTTAGTTAGCGATTTTTTGGGGGAGTTTTAGTGGGAAGCATAAAGACAGAGTCTCCACAACAACCTCTTCTTTTCTGCTGCTTGATACAGAGGAATGATGAACCACAATTTCAAACCAATATATACATAAGAGTGGAAATCTCTAACATGGGTTCAGTTATGCTGGGAAGTACATAAGAGCAGTTATGCCATTTTCTTGTTGTATTTTATTTCATTTGGGACATATACACAGCACAAAAGCAGTATTCATCGATATAAATGAACATACCTTGCAAGCACTTTGCTGGTATAGTAACCCTTCTTGGACTGTTATTTTCGTGCTTTATATGAGATAGAAAAGCTTTCAAAACTAGATAATAACACAAGTACCACCTAGAGTAAAGAACAGTTTATTGGGCTGGGGGGATTTCATGTGTTAATATCATAGTTCTTTTCCCTCCTTGTAGCTACAATAGAGATCTGAGCATATTTCCTGGAAAGAGGAAAGAGACAATATATAAAAGAACCAAAACACTATTTGAAAATTTCATGCAAGGAGGAAGATATGCTAAATCAGAAAAAAAAATATATAGAGAGAGAGGAAAACAAGGGAGAATTCTATAGTTACAGATGTTCAAATGGGTATTTGGGATTGGCACAAACTCAATTCTAAAACAAATAAAGGTAGTGGAGATGAATTTCGTGAATGAAAACAAACAAAGGAAGCTTTTTCCTAAACACTTGCAAGGTGTGCATATATGAAGTGCCACTGATTGTGTTCAAAAATTAGATTATTCTTAAAAAAATAATTAAGAAGAGGAGCATTTGATCCAAAGAGAACTTCTTTAACAGATGGATAGGGGAATGGTAGAATAATACAATCTCGTCTGCTGTCTGAGTCCCTGCTGAGAGCTACTTTCAAGCTGATAGTACAATTCTATTTGTAGCTAAAATTGTGCTGTACTGGCAGTTTAGCTCCTCAGGTTGGGTTTTGTTTTGTTTTTTTGGTGGTTTTTTTCTTTTTCTTTTTTTTTTACGGGGGTAGAAAGAGATTGTTTTGTTTGTCTTTTATCTTATTATTATGAAGTATTTCTACAATAGCAGCTAAAAAACGTTTAATATCTTGCTTTTTATGTCAAAGTCACTTTTGCTGAGATCTGAATTTAAAAGCATATTCTGAAACATATTCAGTGCAGGAAAGGTTTTGAGCAAAAGTTTAAGTCCATGTATTTCCAGAAGAAGCATGATGGGTAAAATGACAGATTAACATTGACTTCAATCAGTGATGTATATATTTTTAAAACAGAATATAGGCTTAGATGTTATTGAAAAAGGAATTAATAGTTCTGTTTTAATGTTTATAGCTTCTCCTTTTTTAAACACACACTGTTAATTAAAAAAAAAAAAAGGAAAATAAGAATAAAAAAATAAAATCAGCAATAGATTATTGGTGATTATGATTCGTGGCTGGTGGAAGAGGAGGTTCTATCTTTTATTGGATATGGATATAAATTATATAATCAAAAGTTGTCCAAACATAGTGTAAACTAATGCAATACTCCTGTAAATATGATAATACAATGAGAGTGTGGAGAAAGCTCTATTCACGTTTCATGTTGATATTAAAAAGGAAACAAGGTAGACCAAGACACCTTGAACTGAGATCTGCCAAGGCATTTAGTGCTCATTTCCTAAATATGGATTCAGTCTGGCTCCGTGACTACTGCAAGATCAGCATCAATAGTAATTCTAGTTGCAAACTTACACTCATTGGCAAAAGTTGTTGGGTTTTTTCCATTGACAAGACTTGTAAATGTCAGATGAATTCTAGAGATAGAAACAGCACCACATAAAAATTGAATGAGGTCTTTACCATCTCATCAACAGCACTGTCTTTTTGCATGAAAACATGAACGTGATTTCCAGTTGATTGCCTAGAATGTTTTTTACCATAGTAGAAAAAAATCATGTTATATGCTAACAGTGTTGATTACACAGAAGTAATCCATCACTAGGCATGTAGAATGAATGCCTGGAAGCATAGCCAGGTAGAACTTGACACTGGCTGTTAGTTTGTCTGGGTTAGCCTATATAATTTTTTCTCATTTCAGGAAATCTTTTTCCAAAGGGTGAAGTGTTAATGTAGATTTAATCTGTAATAATAATAAACAATACTGAAAATAACTTGAAACCCTCACATTAAATCTTTTCACTGTCCAGCACACTGAGAAATTTTCTGATACTTTTGTAGCTGTGTGGAAATTTTATTCCTCTTCAGGGACGTGACAGAACTGGTTGGCAGCTCAGCCTCTGAAAAAAAGCCAGTTTTGGCCTACCTTTTGTAGTCAGGAACTCATTCAAACTAGTGGCAAAGAATAGCAAAATGCCTGTGCCTGACTTTCAGGCCAAATGTTCTTTCCTTCCTACCACAGGGAATTCAGGAAACTGACATTGCACCATTTTCCCTGTGTTTTGTGTAGGGTCCCATATTGTGTATTATCTGAGGTTGTCTCGCCATAGTAAATCTATCTTTTGGGCTATCTATATTTGGGACTGTTTTAATCTACCTCTTTCTTCAAGGAATATAGAATTTATTATCAAATAAAAGATGAAAAGTTTTAATAATCTTCCACCTGTGACTGGCCATCCCACAGAATTTTCCCCTGTTATTTTCCTAATTTGCCCAACTAAATGAGATAGTTTAAGAGATCCAATCTTAATTTAAACACCAAGTGACAGGAAATGGTTTGAAACCTAATTAAACTTAAAAGTTTATATCTTATTTCTACTTAGAATTTCTGTGACTTCCCCTTCAAAGCTTTTCATCTTATTAGGTCTCTGCCTGTCTGACATGAAATAGCTTGTTGGGATCACTGTGCAACCATCAACATTCTCACCTTTTCAAACCTCAAGGCCTGTACTAGAGGAAAGACTTTATATTCTACTTGATTCAGACGCAATTTCTCTTCCAAATAGTTCCCAGGACACCTTCAATGTACAGGAATATCTGTTAGTTTGTTTTTCTGCTTTTTTTTTTTTAATTCCTGTTCCTTCTAAATTAAGAATATTTGGCATTATTAAAAGGTTGGGCTTGCTTCTCTCCAGAGCATAATCCTCCGCACTTTCTATTTTTTGCCATTCAAATTGAATATAGATGAAGAAAAAATGGTGAAAAAAATCATTAAAAGGGGAGGAGGCATGAGGAAGGAGTTCAGCATTTACAGCTATTCTTTAATATTCAGTTTGTTTTAGAAAACCCAGGAATAATTTGGTTGGTTAACCTTGGCTGAGTACTAGGTGTCCACCAAACTGTTCTATCATTCCCTCTTAGTAAAACAGGAGGAGAGAGTAAGATGAAAAATCTCATGGATTGAGATAAGAACAGGGAGATTGCTCACCAATTACTGTCGTGGGCAAATGAGATGCAACTTGGAAGGACTAATTTAATTTATTGACAATTAAAAATAGAGTAGAATAGTGAGAAAGCCAAACTGAACAAAAGAAACTTTCCTCCCACCCTTCTCTTTTTTCCAAGCTCAGCTTCACTCCTGACTCTTTTACATTTCCCCCCACCCTGGGTGGACCAGATGAGAATGAAGTGTTGCTGTCAGTTCATAACACTTTCTGCTTCTCCTTACTCCTTTGTTCCATTGTGGGGTCCTTTCCATACGACTCAGTCTTTCATGAGCTACTCTAATGTGAGAACTTACCACAGGCTGCAGTTCCTGCATTTTGTATTCTTTCCTAAATATAACAGACACAGCACCAGCATCACTGATTTGGCACAGATTTGGCCAGTGGTCTTTCCACTTGGAAGCTAGCTGGAGCTGACTCTGTCCAACAGCCGCCAGTATCTTCTCTTAGATATCACCCCTTCAGCCCACCACCTTACCAAAATCTCCAATAGAAACCAAATTCAATTAACACTCCATTACAGTTTCAGAGAAGTTTTTGGTCCACTTTTTCTTTAAACTGGTATGCTCATACAAAGAGTCATCAACAGAGCAAGACTTTGAAAAAACATAGATACTTCTTCATAATTACATTATTTTAGTTATTAGATTGATTTTCGGTATGTGGGATGTCAAAAAAATGAATGTTTACACAACCATCCATAAGCACTTATGCTATGCAGTCTCCAGTCAAGCAGCATGTATTAATTATTTATGATTAAAACATTATAAATTAAAGGCCTCCTCTATGAATAGTTTTATATACTGTTCCAAAGCAACAAAAAGCAATTGTCGAACTCCAAATTTTTGCCAGGGAATCCTCAACTCTAAAAGTTAATATTCTACTTTTTCAGCACAGGTAGACCTTTTCATCTTCTGCTGGGTTATGTGGTAACATACTTAGAGTGAGAGGGTATGCATGTTGTCAAGGGTAAAGTGATGCACTTGGGCCATTCTTAAAGAATTTTAAGCTTATAAAAATTGCAAAGATATTTATGGTGTGCAGAGAATGCAGAATCAACTCATATTTTAGAAACAATAATACATTAAACTCTGATGGTAAAATTAAAGAGGTTGCTCTCAATCTTAATTTCATTTACAATGCTTTTAATCATTATCCTTTTTTTGAATACGTATATATATAAGTCTGATAGAGTTTGCAAAAATCATAACTGTATAAGCCTATAAGGTGGCACTATTTTCTTACAATTAGACAAGGACACATTTCTTTCCCAGTGCAAATTTTTGAGAAGCTAAGGCTTGAAAAGGCAAATTTATCCCTAACTGGGTCATGGTGCTCATCCTTATATTGACAAGAGTTTTGTGCTCCATTTCCACTTGTGCCTTTTTGAGACTGGTTCACAAAGAATGAAGATAAAGTAATTACCAGCATATACTTAGCACAGCTGTGGAAATGTCTAAGGTGAAAAGATGAGAACCATCTAGTATTCTTTCAACATACATTTTAGTCTGAATCTTCTCCTGAAATTAAAGTTATTTATTATAGAAATTAAAGTTATTTATTATAGTGTTTTTTATTAAGAGTAATTCAAATGGATGGGGATTTTCATATCATTGGGAGCATTTTTTTTTCTGATTTCAATTTATTTGGTTTGATTTCCCCATTTTTTCAGGAGGCAGAGCAAAGATGTCATGTCAAAATGAGTGATTTCAAATAGGCCAGAATGTAGGAACAGGAAATCTTTAAATCAAAATCCAAAATCTGTTTTGAAGAGATGACACTCTGAGACAGGTTGCAGTGAGTTTCATACACATCTTAAATGTTTGTACTTTAATTGTCCAGAATCTTTGAGCTTCTACAGCCTCCCAGTACTTGAATAAAAGTAGGGAAGTGGCAATGCAGCTGGATGGTCCTGTTGGTCTTTTGCTGTCAGTAGTAACCAACTGAAATTCACACTTTTCCACAGCACAATATCCTAGTAATAAGTAGGTACCCAAAACATGGGGCAAGAATTTGAATTATGTTTCAGAAAGAAAAGACAAAAAAATGGAAATTTAAAAAATTGATATAAAGGAGCAAATTAATGGTCTGAAAAATAATTTCCCTATTTCAAAGATCTCAAAAAAATATTAGAATGAAGTAGTTTTAATCTGTAAGATCATGTTTTTTGTTTACTTCTACTCACATAATTCTCTTTGGTTATGATTTGAAGTGTGATATTGGAAAGCACTAGCATATGCTAAAAAGCAGTTGTTTTTCTAAAAGGTTATCTTACATCTCTTTAACATCATGTATTATTCTTTAAACAAATAAGATAAAATAAACATGTAACTGGAACTTAGAGATGAATTAATAAAAAATTATATTTTTAATTGGTGAAGATTCTAAAGAAAAATAATTAAGAGTAGGGGTAAATATTCCATTTAGCATACAGATTTCTACATGGTTAAAAAAATGAAAATGGAAGAAATTATGTCTACCTTCATTAGACCTGGGAAAAAAAATTAAGTAAACTTATTATAACAATTTCCTGAATGAGCAAGGAAGGAGGGATATCATACAGAAGGGACTGGAAAAGGGATAAGTATTTTTTATATTTTTAAAACAAACCTACTGGATTCCAACATAGGAAAATATAATTGTCAACATTTTCAAAACAGGGTCTTTTTAAAAATTGTTTTTAATTCTACTCTACTAAAAATTCCAAATGCCCCAAAGAAAGGATTTCTTCTCTTCTTCTCCCCTCTTCTCCCTCACCCTTTCCACCTAGTAAAGTAATATTCCATTTCTGTTTCACCGAGAAATTTTTCTCTATGTTTTTTTTTCCTCCTACTTTTTCTTCCCCTTTAGGAGGTGAAGGATGACATCCTGGTCCCCAATGAAGTCAAAAGAAAAATTCTCACTGACTTCAGTAAGAACAGAATATCATCCAGAATGCTCATATTCCTGAGACCTTTGTCCTATATGCACAATAAATTACAGCTGGTGTCGACTTGTCATTTTGAATTTTCTTGCTTGTCTTTTTCTTTCGGTTCAGAAATTTTTTAATCATCTGATTTTTGAGCAATGGGTTTCAGATCTTAGAAGAGGGGTGAGACACAGGGATTTTGTATCACTCTATGATGGTCCCTGGCAAGAGATAATGGATTGACATTGACAAATCCCTAAGAGCTAGACCTGACAGTTAACGGATGCTGTGAGATCAGTCTCAGAGAACAGTCTAAGGTTAGGGGGGCAAAAGCAGTGTGAATACTCCATACTTGTCTGATTTTGAGTCTTCCAAACTAAATGTGTTGAAAGTGAGAGGAAGCAAGTCGGCAGTGGGAAAGCAGGGGGAGAAGGGACAGTACAGTAAAATCTTTACATCGAACCCAACACATCAGTCACTGCAGAATTATTCACGGAGTACAGGTAGTGATGATTTATAGGTGCTAAGCTTCAATTTGGGAGGCCATAAGCGCATTCTTTGATCTAGACTTCTACAGATTTGTTTCCTATGTACTCAGTAAGTAATAAGTGATTTGCTATTGATTTGTCCACAGGCAGAAGAAAAGTGGATTGGTACTGTAACCCCAACGTGAATGGGAACTTCAGGGACATTGCTGCAGAAGGGAAACACACACAGACAGAAAAAATGTACAAATAATTTTAACATGCCAAGTCTCTAGCTCCCAGAAATGCTCTAGCTAAAAGTTTAGTATTATCAAACCCTACACAACAGCTCTTACTTTAAATCAAAGTGTTTGATCATAGATAATAACAGAAGTACATGATAAAAGACAATCCCTCAATAGTCATGAGTTGAAATTCCATGCACAGATTCCCATAATACAGTAAGCATTATCTTAAGGAGCTTAAAATGTTGCCAAGTATAAGAAAATAAGATAAAAGTCCAATCTATAGGAAATGCTTTTCCAGTTATGTAACAGCTTAATTGTTTAGTTCCATTGGCAATTTTTGCTCTAGAAAATTTTGCCTGGCTTTTTCTGTCTGGTTTGTAATGTTTTGGACTTACATTCAGAATAATATATGAAAAATATTTAATGCAAAAATTTATCTTTATCGCTCCAAGAATGTCTTTTAGCATTCAAACTTACTCAGATGACACACCTATATGAGATATTGTATCACTGCACTATATCCTGACTACATCTACATATAGTCAGAAAATTGAAGTACAAAATACACAAACTCATTGGTTGAGTAAATCTCAGGAATTTGCTCACTGTTTTCTCTGAGTTTTAAGGAACAAATTTTTCCTAATAGACATTTCCCACGGACAGAAGTAAAGAAGCAGGAGTCTTATAAAAAATGGCAATACTTTACAACTATTCTTAATATTAATTGATTGCATTTAATAAGGGCAAAGGGAATATCTTGAATCTAACATAACTGCTAGTAAAACACCAGTCACATTCCAATAGGGATAAAATTTATACCAATATGAAAGCAGAGTATGTAAGACTTCTTACCTTGAAGTCATAAAACAAAGGAAAATATTTAATTTTTTTGTTTGTTTGTTCCTTTGGCACATTTGGCAGTTTTTTTGAACTTTGTTTTCTGTCTCTTCTGGTTGCTTTACCAAGTCAAAGTCAGGTAAACTCAATTTTAGGATTAATTTACTAAAAATTTCCCTGCTAAAGGACAACTTACGTAACAGCAAATAACTGGGTTTTAATGAGCCAGTTCCTTCCCCAATCAATCTTTGATATAATGGTTCGAAACAACACCAGCAGTATACCATGCCTGATAAAGTTTTTTACACTCAAATACTAAGCCTACTCCATTTTGACTAATAGTGGCTTTAGTCAACTGGGAAACATGAAACGATGAGTCTGGGATCTCACTCAATTCTCCCGAAAAAAATGGAGGAAACTACAATGAAATTGCAGTAAAGGACTTTATTTTTTCTGATGACTACAAAGCCATGAACAAGTTGAGCTGAGCTACTGACACAACTCTCATGTTTTATGCAATAAAGGAGTCAATCTGCTTCAGGGGTCAAAAGTACCATAAGCATAAGACAGGGTTTTTGTTACTGATCTGAAATCACCCACTTAAGTGATTACTACAGCACTGGTGGGTGTGTGGGTGTGTGTGTATATATGCCTGCACTATCAATTTATTTTCAGACTAATTTTCATATAGAATTATTTGTAGGAGGAGTATGGAATTTTGTGGTTTGTTTTTTTTTTTTCTATCTAAGGACTGCATAACTGAGTTGGTTAGAGTGATATCTTGTATCTCATGTGTATTGTACATAACATGGCATTAAATACTGGCAGATGAATTTTCAGGGTGAAAAAAAATAGAGCTTTATATCCCCATTTTGAAGCTAAATAATTTTATGTTAGGTAGGATTGGAACCCTGGTTTATAAAGAGTATACATTAAGACAAAATGCCTGGTAAATCAAAGGATAATTTACAAACACATACATCCCTACTGGTTCAAACAAGTTATTTTATTTTCCTAAATCTGAAATCTGGGCCACAAGAAATGAAGAAATTCTGAAGAAAGAATAGTAAAAATTTTAGAAAATTTGTGACATTAATTTCATGAGTATATGGGGAAAATTGTGGAAAACATTTGTGACATCTTAACTCATAAAATTATTTTCAAAGCCAAACCGAGGATTAAGAGGAGACATTACGAAAGGTCCTAAAAAGGCATCACTAAGGAGTAGACCTAGATAAAAGACAGTTAATTATGCTCACAGATATTTATTACCCCAAAGTGTCTAAATAAAATGTAGCTTTTAAACTATTATCCAAGCAAAACCAATGATTTTAACTGGTTCTTTTTACTCAGTATTGATATTCTGTACAGAAAGACACACATAAGCACAATTTCTTAAAACACACCCAATACCAACAAGCATAATTTTTAAATGTAAAGAACGTCCAGAAAACTAATAATAAATACCCCTCCTCCACCAGTTTGACTTTCTGAGGAACAGAGCCTTGAAACCTGTATTTCCCAGGAAGCATACTGAATATGAGTAAATCCCATTGCTCCTAGTGTTTTAAGTGAGGATAAGTGGTGGCAGACATTTAAGAAAACACAGTTGAAATGAAAATTTATAGAAAATAACTTTCACTAGAATACTTGTTTAATTTTGAATTCTTAATTACAATGTGAATTTACATATGTAACATGACAGAAAATTAAAAATGCAGACCATTATTAAGCAAAACAAGAATAGAGGTTCAAGAAACAATTGGAAAATGCATGTTTACATTTAGCATTTTACTTAAAAGAAAATCTATATACATTTATATAGTTTGCTCTTTGCTTTTCTCTGATAGTTATAAAACAGCTGTTCTATTGCTTTGGACTTTGACTAGCTAGATTGCAAGGCTCAATAATCTGTCTCGGCTCAGGGTTAAGTGATGGAATTCATTTAAATGCCCCAGAAGTAATCATCCACAAAGAGTACATTATTTCTTTTTTATGAATTTTCAAACCTAATACTGATGGGTGGCATGCAATTAAACCTGATCAATATGTAATTTAGGTGGGCTGACATGTTTTCAAATTCTCAGAATATAGATTCTTTCAATATTGCAAGGGCTTAGTGAAATACCCAGCCCTTATGAAACAGCCAAAGGAGTTTAGTACAGTAAAACAACAAAACAGGCCTGTTTTGAAGACAAATGGGGTAGAAATTAAACTTACAGGCACTAACTTTTCTTATAAATAGGTAAGAAAAGGATGCTTTTCTTAATAGGTTCAAAGAAACCATTTTGATAGAAATTGACACGTATATGTAGAGGTTGATAAACTGCACTGTATAAAGCCAAGAGTTATGAGAGAACTGAGTTATGAAAACAGCCAGTCATGTATCACAAATATTGCTTCTGAAATACTATATTATCAAAATATTAAAGAAATTGTGTTTATTTTTAAAAAATGTGTTTATCATAATGATCCTTTGTGTTAAGCTAATAAACAAGGTGAAGTACATTGCTTTGTGACCCTAAAGGTCATTAGTGACAGTCTCTAGTATTACTAATTACCTTGCTGTCATTTACACAATAAGAATTACACTTGACTTCTTATAATCTTACATGGACAGCTTTTAAAATTTATGCCTGAGGTTCTAATCTGCTTCTCCTCCTGTTTGCACAAACAGCACAGGTTGCTTTCCAGAAAAAAAAAAAACCCCTCAAAAATATAATCACACATTATTCTCTAAGAAAGCAATATTTGAGAAAGCAAGGAAATTTTAAAATCTTTTTAATCTTTACCTTATATATAATTTTGGAAGTGGTTTTAGCTAACTTGGAAATACTGATTTGTCTGTTTTCTGTAACTGTGTTGCTTTTTTTATTACATGTAAACTCCATTTCTCAGATATCTCTGTTCAGCTTTTATTTATCGCTCTTAGCATAATTTGTGCCTTACATCGTTATACAACTTTCTGCCAATGCTGAAGATGGATTGAATATTGCATACCTTTGAAGCACAAATGTGAGTATCAAAAAGGATAAATTTTCAGATTCTAAAAGATTCTGCCAAAGCCTGTTTTCTGTTTTAGGAGTTTTGGAAATCATCCTCTTGTATTTATCCCATATGAAAATATATCACTCATTGCCCTGTGAATTTAGAGAGATGGCTTTAAGCAGCGCCAGAATTTTGAAATCCTCTTATCATTAAGTGGGAAAAGACTGGGAGAAAGTAGGTTCCTGATTTTTTTCATAGCTGCATAGGTGTAAATCTGCCATAAGCCTGTTAACTTAACTTATTCTGGATTTTTGGAATGTAATTATAGGTAGATCTAATGCGTTCACACAGACTTCTGCTGCCCATTGCACACTGAGAGACTTTGGCACCTGTCTGCACAGGCCGGGTTAATTCTGCAGAAAGCAACAGTAGCCTTGAAGTGTGGTAAACCGAAAAAAAATAGAGAAAGAAAGAAATAATGATTATTTTAGTTCAGCTGAAGAGAAGACTGTTTCTTCTATGGAAGAGGAGTTTGTATCACAAACCAGTGATGAAGAAATTCAGAAAAAAAGTAAGCCCATTTGACTCAAAAATAAATAAAAACTTGCAATTGTTCTACTCCACAGCTTGGGTAACTGCTGAATAGATAACATTTATATGTCTAACTTCAGCAACTTTTTTGTATTCTGTTTGTGACTGGATTTCAGTGAGTGTCAAAATCAAGGAATTAAATATCATTAACAATATTAATATATTTTGTGAAAATACAGTAGATTTATTTTAACAGTGCACCTCCTTGATGCCAAATGTGAAACTAAGAAGTAGCAGTTACAATATAAATTGAAAGCAGAAATATATTCATTTTCACCAGGGAAGAGCACTCTAGAATCAAGCAGCTTTATAAAAAATGCATTAAGGATTTTCAACATCATGCTAAAAGCTGTAGGCTTAAATAGAAAACAGTCATTAAAAATTTCTACAGAAAGCAATAGGTTACTATCCCATCTGCAGAAAAGTGTTTCATTTGCAAATTAATAAGCTCTTATAATAGCTACAGCTGATTGGATTTGTACATGAGCTCTATTGACTTTTAACTCTTAAACTCCAGAAAATCTTCTAAAAGGATTTATTTCTCCTTTTAACAAATATGAATTTGGTATCACAGCACTGCACAACAGGGGCTCTAGCCCAAGCTGCACAGAGTTATGGCATGCTTCCAGCCTCCACCAAAATCCATGGAATCTGGCTGATGGCAGATGTTACATGGATCCACAAGGATCTGGCCCACCCCTGCCTTTAATGAAATGCTAAGCGAGTACCTTCGACGCATCATTTTGAAATGCCTGAAGTGATATGAAGGGGAAGACATTCACTGAGCTATTTGCCGGTCACTGGGATAGAAATGACAAAGGATTCTCTCCATTAGTTTTTCAATACAGTGTTCAATAGCAGTAGGAAATTGATGGTGTAACAGTGGCGTCACATTGGGGAAACTTATGATGCGGACAATAGCACTTCCAATAAAAGGGCTTTTGATTTTCTGTGTGTCAAACTGTTTTAATATTAGGGCATTTCTAGGTCAATGAAGGGTTAATGTAGCACCATAAATCATATCCAAACAAGAGCCCCGTAACTGCTTCTGTCAAAGAACTATTCTGCTAAGGTCAAAAAAGCATTAAGAGAAGAAAAAGAAAAACATACACAAAAGTAGGTTGCAAAAGCAATGCAGAGCCACATCTATTCCACTGCCCCAAAACTGACATTGGCACAGCATACTAAAGAGAGTGAATAATAGGTGACTTAGAAATTAATGATTCCTCTGCTATGTAAATGGCAATTAAAGGACATGCCGTGCTGCAGGCTCTGTCCTAAAACTCCTCTCCATTTGTTTGGATTGAAATTCATAGCATATGTAAATGCAGCAATGAGACCTGGTGTGTGACTACTGAAAGCTAGAAATCTGGACACAATTTCAACAGACATGTTCTTAAATTTATGTTTACAAGTCCACCTTTAAAACAGAATTTAATGGGAGGAAAAAAGTGTTATATAGCTGATTTCTTAGTATGAGTAAATAATGGCTGCGCAGAGTAACACATTATACCTTCAACGCAGCACAGTAGCAAAACTCAATAATTTACATTGATTATAATCCTACACATCAAAGTGTTACTTTAACAAAGCAACACAGTAGCTGCTATTTGTAAGTGCCTTCTGTCCTGAAAGGTGTTAGAAAGAACAGTTTCCTTTCACGGTGCCAAAGTGTTAAGTTTTCATCTCATACAACATCCTTTCATCTCCATTACATGTATGTGCAACTAATAAAATGACAAATTCAATAAAGAATAGAGGAGTTATAGTAGACGAATGTGTCTGCTGTTTTGTTTGTGCTCTCAGTTTAATATGGCTACATCTATCACATAAGGTACAGAGAAAAGGCTTTTGGAGCCAAAGAATCCTTCAGGGACATTGTCAAAGAGGGGAAGATCACAGTCCAACACTGTTTTACTAGTGAACTAGAGAGATCTACTCACAATAAAAATTCCAGTCCAGCTTTGGGAGTTACTGTACCTTGTAGTCAGCCTAAGAAAAGAATGATTCAGAACTGGGTAAACTTCGACACATTTGTCATTTAAAATCTGCAAATTCCTGCAATATTCTGTGCTAGCATGTGAAACAAATGGGCTTCTGGGAGGGAAAGCTGCATTGACAAACTCAGCAAAGAGCAATTTTCTGTCATTTAATGAAGGATGGAGGGAGGTCTTGATAAAGTACCCACTCATTACAAGTTTGTTTTTGTACGTGTGTCTGTGTGTGAGACAGAGAGAATGTGTGTGTGTTGATGAAAGGGTAATCTCACTAGTTCAATCTTCTCAGACAAGCTGGACTTGCTAAAAGCAGTGTTTATTTTCTTGTAAATTCAGTTAGGCACACTTTCACATACATATTATCTGTATGCTGATATTTTCTTTTTGCTAAAAGATGCATAATGTTTGTCCCTGCTCATACATTGTCTCTTTTTCTCTAAAATGCAAATTTTGATTGACAGAGTATTTTTCCCTCTTTTGCATATATGAAAAAATATAAAAATTAGGATAAAAGTTATAGTACCATATATATTGTATACAAAGTAGTCAAACACTCATGTTTGTTTTCTGAAGCAGATAAGTTTGTTCTGTGATTCTAGATAACCTCTGAAAATAAGACAATTACCTGGTCTTATCCTCTGCCTAAAAATGAAAGCAGAATAAGCAAACTTGTCACTGCTGTCATGAGTTCAGCTTGTTTAGTATATCTGTTAAGGCTGTGGACTTAACTTGAAATTAGCAAAGCATGTATTAGGAGATACTTGTAAATTGAGTGGCTGCACATTATCTCCTAGTAACTTATAGTCTTTCAAAGACTTATTACAGCTTCAAGTCTGTGAAGCAACGTTCATGATGTTGAGGACATGAAGCCATTGCAGTCTGAGGGATTTGGTATTCAATAGGCTATGACTCAAAAATGTCATTCAGTGTACTGCTGGCTGCTTTTATAATGAAATATTTTTTATATTTCTCCTTTACGTATGATAAAAGACTGCATCACTACAAATTAATTCAGAAACTTCCCAGTTAAAACATAACTATTCAATTCCATTTTATTCTTTCATGTGGATATAATTCCTTGGGTTTGGAGTAAAACAATTAACAATTTGTGCAACCGAAATTAAAAGAGCATAGATGTGACTGGAACCATGGCATATTTATATCAAGCTCAGATTTTAAGGTATTTAATAAGCACCCCAAGGAGCAATCCTAAGCATCCCTGGTCGAGGTCCTGACTTTGCTACAGTCAACGAGACAGATCCAAAGAAGGTGGATTTTCTCATGGAATTCAGTGAAAATTTTCATCAGCTGGAATCATAGTATACGTATTGCTTTTTCATACAGACTGGTAACTAGATTTACCTTAATTGTTTTATGACATAAAATACTTACGCTTGTGATTAGTATACAAACATCAGCCTGCTAACATCATGAACAGTCTATTTTTTCATAAACAAAAAGGAAATTTTTAAGGAACCATGATGGCTTATGCTGTATTTGAAAAAAAAACCCACTCGAACAAACAAAAACAAAACTAAAAACATCATCAAAGACTCCCAAACCAAACACATTAAATAAGACTGGTAACAGGAGAACAATCACTGTAATGCTAAAACTTCCCAGCATTAAAATTAATAAAATTGTATCTGTATCAGAAAACTAGAATTTCTGGGCAATTGAGTTTTCTTTCCTATTAGTTTCTATGATTTTTACATCCACACTTGTAATTATAAAGTCATAATGTACATGTCAATTCTATATTTCACTACTCTTCTATTCCCCTTTTTCGTCTCTAGTGATAGTGAAAAAGCATCTGAGTCATTTTATATCATGTTTGGTTCGGATTGTAAAACTGAGATATGAACAGTATTTCTCTCCCCACATATGGGAATTGATTACTAAATAATAATTTGTTTGATGCCCTAAAACATAGAACATCAAAACTTATTAAGAGAGTAAACATCTTGGTGCATGCCTGTTAGAATAATAACATTTCATTATAGTGTTCTAAAGCTGTGTAGTACTTTATTATACAATCTGCATTTTTATAACTACATTGCTATTTAAATATCTTAGCTAGCAAATTATTTCAAAAAATTATTGCAAGCATATGTCTCTGAATTTAACTGGTAAGCCATATGAAGAAAAGATACCTTAGATACCTAGTTCAAGTGATATGCAAAACAAAATATTCTAAAGTCTTTAACATGTAGTCATTACAGTGTTTTCAGCCAGGAGCCAAACCCATGAAGTCCCAATACTTTTGAGATGAACAAAATTAGTTGTTTTAAACCAAAGCAGCCCATGGGTTTGATACTGAAGCACTGCAGTAAATAAAGCACTCTAGCTGGTATCAGCTCCCAAAACAGAGCAAATGATACATTACACATTTTGGGTCTGATTCAGCAATTGCTTGTAATGCAGTCATAAATCTGCTTTTGCTGGACAAGTACATCAAACTTGCTATTTAAAGACATGTCTGGTCCCTACAGAAATCTGGTCATTTCCTCCAAATTTTATGTTAACTGGACTTTTTTTTTCCCTGCTGTACCTTTACTGCCCCTAAATGTGGATTATTTCTAGACCTTTTACCCTGAAATAGGATAACACATTCTGACTGGCATTTTAGCATTTAAGCAAATGCTAGATTTCACAGCACAGCTGCTGCTTTCAAGAAAGCTTACTGAAAGTTTCTAGTGAACATAGAGATACAGTGAAAAAATAAGTAAACCAAAACAAACCAATGAAACCAACAAACCAATCAAAAAAAAAAAAAACCCAAAGCAAAACAAAAATCCCAAAACAAACAAACAAACCAACCAAACAGCCCCCCCCCAAAAAAAAAAGAAAAAAAGAAAAAATGCCGCTATGCCCACCATCTCAGACCTCAGTCCTCACATACCCTCATCTAATCAAGTCTTCCTGAATAAAATTCACCTCTACATGAATTTTACCAGTTTTTACACACAAGCTCATTTGGCTGTTTCCACAGGATTGTTGCCTCAGTGGGCAGGCAGGATACATCCTAGGAAAACGTTATTGCGTTACACCCTTATTGAAGGCAGGATGGAGAATCATTACCTCTCTGAAGTACTGGGTGATGTTTTACTGAATGAGACAAGAGGCACTTGAAATAAAAAGCAACCTCATCTCATAATGCACAACACTGAAAATAAAGAGTAAGCCCCTAAAGTTACTGCTGCTTTCCAGAATGCTGGTTAAAATAATGCTTTCCAAGAAGCACTTTGCTACACTTCTGAAAACATGTTTTTCCTAGGGATGTCTTCATTTACTGAGTTGGAGAAATAAATCCAAAGTATTAATAACATAATTTACTCAAGTATTTGGAAAACTCATTAAATATGCTTAATGACAGAAAATTTGCAGCAGAGTCCTAACATTTAGCAATCTTCAAAAGGAATCTTGGATTTCTGATTTTTAGCAGTGGCTGAATAATCATGTCATAAATAACGCATAGAATAAAAGGATTTGTTTACATGGTCTTTTAAATGAAAGTACCTATTTTTAAAACATTATGTAGATATTGGCAGAAGTTGTTTTCAGGAGGTAGATTTTCAAGAGAATTAACCAGAAGCTAAAAGAATTCCTACCTGTTTGTTTTGACAAGCCACAGATCTCATCTTTTGTTTTAAGGGGATTTTTGTGTTTCTCTACTTTTGTTGTTGCTGATCACTAATTAAATGGCATTTCATCTATAGACTATCCATGCTGGTGGGCACAGCTGCACAGGAGAGTACTGTATTAGTAGATGGATCCTCTATCCCAGTGGCAGCATTCTCAGTTCAGGATCAAACGGACCATAAGTCTCGGTCTGTAAGTATAATTTCCATTTCAAATCTGGATCAGTCTGGCCAAAGATTAATGCAGTTGTAGTTAATTTTTTGTTCACTATCCATATTTAATTACATTAACAGGCACTGGGAAGTGAAAAATAGTGAGATGTATGGTCAAATTCCCCTTCTTCCTGAAACCCTAAACCCCAGGATTTTTGGCTTTCTATCAGTGAGATGGAAAAAAAAATCATAAGACTCCTGGTTAAACTCAGTACAACTGCTTCTTTTCAGAAGAAATGTTATAAAACCATTAAAATAATCTAGGGGACTTTTTTCTAGATCAATGAGCAAGGTTTACTTACACTAAAATACCCCAAACTGCTTTACAATGGTGTCTACACCTGGAGAACAATTCTCAGGTTCCGCCTTTTAGACATGTAAGGAGCAATAGAACATAAAAACTGAGGCCCACATGCCTCACAAAGATGACAGGTGTTTGGGTGATCTCCATATTATTTTTCTTTAGAATACTGCTTCAAAACACTTTTTTTTCCCTCTAAAAATCACTTCCAAAAGCTTTTTTCTCCATTTGAACTGGAAATCAGATTTGCAGAACTGAAAATAAAAATTACTGCTTCTGTGCTTGTATAAATACCAGTCTAATCAGAATACAGTATATTATTGGATTTTTAATTTTCTTTTGAAAAGACCAAGCTATGTTAAGCAGCCTTTAGCAAGCTGTCACAGATGAGACCAATAAGCACATCCTGACTTAACACACATCAGGGGTTGCCAAGGATACACTGTCAGGGGACTAGGGTCAGGAGTCAAACTGACCAATATTGAGTAAATTACATTGGTTCGAATGATTCCCCTTGAGCTAGTAATGATATGGCATGCACATAGTTTTGCTCTGCAGACTGATAAATACTGCATTTGAAGGCTAAACAAGGAACAAAGCATGGAAAAGTGATTATCTATAGACTGCCATAAACATTCATTCACATCACTCCAAGATTAAAAAATACCATCATTGAAATTATCAGTATTCCTTTCCTGAAGAAATGCAACAAAAGGATGAAGGCTTTTCACTACAAAAAGCAAAACAAGCAATAAGCTAAAATGACTGCAAAGGGTAACGTAGGCAAAAGGGAGAAAGTCACTTTTCATATTTTTTACCTTGTACAGTCTTTTATTGATATGAAAAGCATTACAAAATCTCTACTAAGTAGAACTGTTCATGACATCTTGCAACAGCACAATGAACTTCCTTATTCCCCGCATATTTAATAATATTTTTTCCAGTTGTGACTCACCTGAAAGAAACAGCAAAAGCTTAAAGTTGCTGTCTAATACCTGAATTCTGCTAAAACAACTTACGATAAATTCACTGTGAAGCAAGTGAACTACACTGAAGTAACTTGGGGCAAAGTCTATTGGTAACTGAAAGCACCAGTATAACAAAGAATTCGTTTCTGACCAGCCAACACATCGCACAAGAGCCTTTCCTAAATTCTCTGAGTCTTGGTGATTTGTAAGCTCAGCAAAGCTTAAGTTTACATTTATAATGTAAATTTGCAAATATGAAACAATTCAGAATTCTGAATCTTATTTTCTCATTGCTTATATTGCCTCGTTTCTTTTATAAATCCATCTAAGTATGTCAAGTAAGTATCGGAGAGAAGTTTTTGACTTCTTTAGTACAAGTTTTTCTTTCATTATCATAATTTCCATCCTTTTTACATGTGTTTGGTTTTGTTATATAATTAGATGAATACTTTTCTCAAGGCCACATTTACTATATTTTCTTTTTAAGCTATTTCTTTCTTTCTCTATAATGCCTTTTCCCCTCCCTGATCATTGCTACCAAGGAACACAGACAGAATATTTTTTTTCCACCTTCCACATCCATGTTTCCAACTAACAAATTTAGTATCTTTCAAAACAAGGTACTTTATATTCTGTCAAGAATGCTTTAAAAATTGCTCAGGTCTTCTGTATGATGGTTTTTGTCACCACTGGTTATATAATATTTGCATATACATGCACATATCATTGTTTGTTACCAAACACTCGGTACCATTTTGAGAACAGATTTCTCCATTAACCTCCTGTCAGAAAATAACATAACCTCTTTTTCTCACAAATGCAAGCTGCTGTTTCAGATCCTGTCTCTCCTTTTCTGTCACTGTTTGGGTGCTGCGCTTTGAAGATAAACTTTACTGAAGAAATAGAGAAAAGCAGCTGCTGCTCTCAAGATTTACTCTGTTTGTGCTCATTGTTGTATAACAATAGTCACAAACACTCTGAGCAAAGCTGTATGAACAGACCACACAGCTCACCCATCCCTCTTTGGTTTGATTTGCATCTCCATTAAAGATAGAAGGGAAACAGTGCGAGTTTCCTCATGGACAGTGTGAGACCTGGTATATCCACTGGTCCATCATGCAGGTGTGTTTTTTGCCTCAGTGGAACCTGCCAACCAATCTAGCCAAAACCCTCCTTGAGAAGAAGGAAAGAGTAGCAATGGATGACTGGTTGTTGTGGAGGAAAATGTACAGTTACATCAGATTAGATGAGACAGATCCTTGTGGTAAAAGAGCTGCAAAAAAGAGCCTGCAGAGACAGGCACACAGAAATTGCTCAGGAGCTCCTATTAGACATATATTTGGAAGTGTTCAAGGTCAGGCTGGCTGGGGCCATGAGCAACCTGGTCTAGTGAAAGGTGTCCCTACCCATGGCAGGGGGTTAGCATTAGATGGTCTTTAAGGTCCCTTCCAACCCAAGCCATATAATTCTGTCGTCAGCTACTCTACTCTCTTTGGTGCTGCCACCAGCAGAGGGGAGAAGGTGCAGCACAGTGAGGGGCCACTTCTCTGCTGAGTAGAGGCTGCTTACTCCTAGATCTGAGTTTGTGAGGCAGAAGAAAGCAATGGGTACTGCTTTTTGGCTGATGCAAAAATCCAGAACTTGAATTCTCTGTCTGTGCTGGGCATATTTCCAGAGTGCACTTAAGTGTAATTCTTAATTAAGTCAATTCTTTCAAAAATAGACAAACTCTTTTCTAGGAAAATTCTGTTTTCCTTGAATTTATGTTGTAAAGCCTGTCCCAAAATAAAAGCATAAAAGATAATCATTATACATTCAGTGATGGGAGGTTTGATGATGTGATACAGCAAACTAGTTGATATCTTCTGAACTACTTGTGCACTATCTTCTGTAGGCAGTGAGATTATGGACAAATAAATATGACGCCAAATCCTACTTAATTGTTTCAGGAGTGCCACGACATGCAAATTTTTTTTTTGATTCCTCTTCTGCTAGAAGAGATGTGAAAGTGAGAAAATACATTGCCTATAGCAGGGCACCTTATATTGCTTCAGGGGCTGAGCCCTGACTGATTATTTTAAATACACTTGTCTTAGTCACATAAGCTCCACATCCTACACTGATTACATTGTAATTTCACTGTTGATATCAGTGGAGATGGTAACTTATGAGTGCAGTACCAAACATATTCCACAGCAAATAATGGCTAAGATTATTAATAAATCACAGCTCCATTTACGCAAAGAGGGCTAATTCTTTATAAAGCTCATTACTTAAACTACAATTAGTTTATTCATGCTCTGGCAACAGAATATATTTTTCTAAGAATCGTGTTAAAGTCTTTGCTCAAGATTTTAAATTGTTCCAAACAACTCCCTTTGCACTTCCAAGCTTGCACTACTGTTCTTTTGGAATGTACAGCTCATTTTCCTGGATAATGATGCAAAGGTTTCATTTCTCAAAAAAAGAGAGCAAAAGAAAGAAGACTGAAGGGAGCATTGCAGAGTTGCTCTATTCACGTCTTCATTTTGATGGGAGCATTTTCTTACTAGAGACACTATCTAGAAGTTAATTCAGTTAATTTGAAGGACCACAGTGAACAAAAAGTTGCTACTGACAGAAAAACACTATAAAAATTATATGGTACGTTCATATGCTCTCTATGAGTATACTAATTTCTTATCACCTGCCTCTTTAAAAAAAAAAAAAAAAAAAAAAAAAAAAAAATTGCCTAAAAGTTTCTGCTCATTTACTACAGAAATACCTGCACACCCATCAGTTTGATATGTTCAATGTCCATGCAGCTCTATCCTTGATCAGCAAGTCTAACTGGAATAACTCACCACTCTCTACTTTACAAGGCGAGTACAAAGCAAACATAAATCAAAATGGAAACCACTAATGGGTCTGCCTAAGTCTATAGAGACTGCAGGAAGATCTAAACAGAAGTATGTTGCCTTTCCAGTTTATCCTTTTCCTGGAATCTCTAAATCCATCTTTCATGTTCCCATTTTCCCCATTAAAAAAAAAAAAAAAAAAAAAGAAAAGAAAAGAAATAGCTATTTATATAAATACAACATTTTTTAATATTCTTCCTGTTCAAATTTTATAAAAAAGTTTTAAAGATAGTATTTAACAAAATTGATCCTTGCAACCTAAAAAGTCAATGTTAGTTAATAAAGGAAATATTTTCAAACCAGTGGAATCAACTTAGGTAGCTTTGTTGGTTGTTTAAAAGCCCAATTAAAAAAAATATCATTCACTGTAAAGGCGAATTGTATGTTTAACAGCTTTCTACTGTATTACCAAAACCAGTGGAATCATCTAAAATCTCCCAATTTAAGGCCTCATTAACTTATGTAATAACTTGCATAGTGAAGTCACAATGCTGTAGTTAAAGGTCAACAGGCATTTAGCACAATGGTTTAAAAAACATTCTATAAGAAGCAGCACTCTCTACTACATATTTAGAGCTAACTTGGATGTTGCACTCAAAGTAGATATGCAAACTAATTTTTATGCAAGAAATTACTCTCTGAAATTATGTACATTTGAATTTCAGAAAATATTGTCTTGTATTTTACAACTAAATCAAGGAGTTTATGTTAAAATACCTTAAAAACACGTATTTCCAAGGTATATACCAGTCCCTTTTTCTTCACAGTGATAGAATCATTGAAGTACAGACTTATCTAAATTCACGTATATCAAAGATTTTCAAATTGCCAATCATTTTACCCATTAATTTTGTAATAAAATTTCATCTTTTGAGACAGTGGCTGGGTGAAATTAAAATGGGCATGGGGAACTTTGCAGGGGAAAAGAAATTTTATAGAGAAAAGAAATGGCAAAGGAAAACAGGAACAAGATACTGTGGATATGTGAAAGGCAGGCTAGGTGAAGAAATCTGGGTTTGTGTTTCTTATTTGTCTCTCTGCTTTTTATTATTG
Organism: Taeniopygia guttata; assembly: GCF_048771995.1. Lineage (NCBI taxonomy): Eukaryota > Metazoa > Chordata > Aves > Passeriformes > Estrildidae > Taeniopygia > Taeniopygia guttata. The sequence continues at coordinate 71,000,082 of NC_133026.1, read as the reverse complement.
TTCTGGCAATAAAACAGAAGTAAAAACAATTTATCTGGCTAATATGTTTTTGTTCTTTGGATAATCCAGAGAGGAACAGGACAGACAGGACCTCAGTGGTTACTGAGGCAACATCAACAATTTTGTATGTTCTAAATAACATTTTTGTAGCTAAATTAACTTAATGAAGAAAGAAGACTAATATTTCCTCTTAAATGTCATTTGTGAAACCATTTTAAGAATGCCATGTCCAGTCTGGTTTCCCCTGTTTATGAGAGACAGTGGTGCATAAAAATTGCAATGTACATTCACTCTGCTTAGGACAAGGAAGGTAATATTCAACCCAGATCCCTAGTGCAAATATTTTTAGCCTGGAATAAAGACTGAATAATCAAAATCCTTCATGAAATTATATATTTCCAGAAATTACCTACCAAATAATTTCTAAGTATGAAGAAAAGGAAAGATTTAGCAAGTAAATAATTTCCTATTTGTTGTCAGATATCCTGAATAGGCCTTTTTAAAATTAAAAAGAGGAGAAGATCTTATAATTTTGAGATCTTAAATTAAAAAAAAAAAGTTCTTTATTATTTATGAAAGCACTAGTTTGAAAAACAAAAGTCAACCTATTTTTCAAAAATTCCTCTGAAAAAAATTATAATACATCTATCAAGCTTATTCAATTGCTTCTGCTTAAATTAATCTCATCAGTACTTCTGGAAAATAATAGTATAACCACCAGATTTAATAATATCTAGACTGTAACACATTTGATGTTGTCATGTAATATTATGGTCTTTATAGATATTTTATATATAGTTTACATTCATATTTGTATATCCTAAATACTCAGTTCTGCATTCTGTTATAAGCATATCCCAAGAGACTGTTGGAATGTAATGAGAGATGGCTACATGTTAGGAAGACATTGGGTAGGTCAGTGTTAATGTTTTCATTTGGCAGGGCATTTTTGAAGTTAATCTCTTGATTGCCTTCACTATTGTGCTTGGTTTGCATAGTGGGGTAGTTAAAAATGTGTGACAGTGTTCTTTTCTAATGAAACTCGAGTAAACTATATTTAGTGTTCCCCAACTGCTAATGTGAATTCAGTCCGTATTTTAAGATTAAAATTAATCCAAAATGATCATCAAAATAGGAATGAATTTTGGGTCTTCATTCACAGTTGCTTCTTCCAACACACAGATTCACTTCTCTTTGCACTGATAACTGTAGAGACAACTTTAAAGATTTGGAAACTACTGCAAGTTTCCTCCCCTGATCCTGCTTTGTAATGTGTGTATAAACCAAACTGCCTTTGTCCAAATACATCACTCTTGACCTTCATATTATTTCTTTAGCTGTAGTAGCTGTTTATCTGTTTCCACACAGATTTTTCTTATCTGAATGATGAACTTAAAATTTCAATTAAAGATGTGTAACTATTTACTTTTCCATATAGAAGAATCATTCAGAGAACAGTAATTCAATAAAAGACTCTGCACATGAACTCTATCCTGTTGCAGGCAGTATATAGCCTTCAGAGAATAGAGGAAGTGTCTTTGTGAAGGAAGAAATAGGAAAAAATTCTACCAGTTTCTACAGGAAGTGTTAACTTCCCTGCCATGGGTTGTCCATAACCTCACCTTAATTGCTCTGCTAATGAAACATAATACTTTGTCTAGCTCTACGCAGGCTAGCATCTCTCTTGTGATGCTGAGACTGAAATTTCATGTGCCAAAAGCAAGCCCAGGAAACATTTCCAATATTGATAGCCGCAGAGCTGAGTGTGCCAAAAAACAACCACACACCACTTGGTCCAACGTATTTATAGTAATTCTGCAAAACAGCCTAGTGCAGACCAGATCTGATTCTAAGCTGCATCACTATGGCTTGGATTTAATGCATTATTCCAGGAAAGCACTTAAGCAGATCTCATGGCTGATTTACATTAATGAGACTTAATTACATGCATAATAAACGTGCTGTAATGCTTCCTCAAAGAAGGCTTCATATCACAGTTATGGCATTTTATCCCCTTACATTTCCTAGAATGTTCAAAACTCCCAGTGTTTGATGTGTATCATTTCCTTCCAGTATTCTTCAATTTTTTCAGGTTTTTTAAGCAGTTACCCTTGATTATTATCTTTCATGAGCCCTGAGTATTTTAATATGACTAACTCACATAAGCTTATTTTTTGTGTTCTCTTAGAGTCATAAATGCTCTTGTTTCAGGATTTCATAAATGCTCTTGTTTCAGGATTTCAGCAGAAGTTAAATTATAAAGTTATAAAAATAAACCAGATAATATTTAATTCACTATATATAAATAGTATTCCATTCTGAATTAAAACAAAAGCCTTGAAAGCTATACAGAACAAACTAACCTGCCTTGCTTTAGGTTTTCATTATCAGGGACACATTCAGATCAGAGTAATTTGCAAGACTATAAGAGTCTGCATAAAACAATTTTAAAATATCTATAGTCTATAAGAGTCAGTTCAACCTGAGAGTTGATACACCTTTTTTTCACAGCTGAAGGCAACCTGTTCAAGTTATTTCAGAAGAGATATTTTTTGATGATTAAAAAAACCACACAAACAAACAAACAAAAAAAAAACCAAACCAAACATTCTGGCAAGAAAAATAATTAAAATAAATCATAGGGTTAAAGTAGCTTTTGTCAGTTGTGGCATATGTGTTTATGCTTTTGTTTATGTAATGACTTTGTGTTGTGGGATTTTTCAGGTATCATTTGCTTTTTATATACAGATACAGTTCCTAAACTGGAAGAAAGCTTTGTAATCTTGCATATAACGCCTGTGCTTTTTCACCTCACAGTTAGGCAAGCTATTAATTTCTTGAGTAAAAGGGATATTACAGATGCTTGGCAGAGAGACATCTCAGCAGCAGGCAAAAAACGAATACTTGCCTAAAAAAGTGTCAAAATGTGAATGTGCCTCCAATAATTTAAAAAATAGAAGGTGATAAGTTGAAAATGTCAGGTAATTGGCAGACAGATAGAAAGTTAAACTGTGTCCTCAGTGAAGAAAATTAACCAGCAGCTGCCAGCAGAGGCCCCAAGGTCATCTGAATGTCAGAACCAAGTAAGGGCCAATCATTCAGAAGAGGTTCACTGCTGATATTTGCCCTCCCTGGTCATTTTCAGATCTCCTAGGAACTGCCCTGAACTACTGCCAACATGTGTTCATTTCTAAAAATTACATAGATTGTGATTTATTACCCATCACGCTACAAAAATCCATTGTGAATTAAATCAGCCCTTTGTTTAAATTGCTCCTCTGCAATACGTATCATATCATCATAAATGACATTGAAGTTATAATCTACAGTAGTCTGCTTCAGCCACTGATAAGGCTCCACCAAGGGACGATCAATACTTACTATTCATTTTTGAAATTATCTTCACATTGATCCCTGAACAAGCGCCAGCAACACAGAGGCACAGTGCCTTTAATACAATAATTATATAAAGGTTTACAGGCTCATCCTCCCAGCCAATAAAAGCTGTCAGCTGGCAGGGACAGTTACAATCCCATAATCCATCAAAATGCTGTTCTCTGACCTATGGGCTTCTGGGCTTTTGGCAAACCTCGATAAACATGCTTATAGAGGAGAGAATAGCAACAAACACGAGCAAGCAAAAGCTCCAGATTCATATTACCGATTACAAAAACATATCTCTTACAGCACATCGCCCCTTCCATCAGAGCAACAGAGAGGTGCATTTTTATTGTAATTCACCCGGGAGTGAGTGACCAGATGCGTGCGTACATTCTCGCACAAATTCAGTCTCTTCTTTTCACTGGGTGACTTTGGATCATGTTGTAGACCGTAATGAAGTAAGCTCATGGAACTAGTCTGAGATATGGCTAATTTAGCCAGGAATAGCTACGCACTCTACACACGGGAAAACAAGACTACTAGAAGTCTGAAAGTAAAATACTGGGAGCCTAAGTATAAAAGGAAGCTACCAACCAGGGGCAAATGAAAATCTGGATTAAGTGGATTGTGAATGACACTGTAGCATTCAGCCAAGATGCCAAGCTATCTTATTTTGTATGTGTGAATTTGTATTTCCACACAGATGGGGCTAAACAAATCGGTTTATTTATTAGTTGAGCTGCAGAAGTTCAAATTTTGCATATCAATTGAAGCTGTATAAAAGAGGGGAGCAGTTATTTAATAAGCAAAGAGTATGGTGAAAATAAAGATTTAGTCCAGCTACATTCTCTACATTCTTTCCAATTCCAGAATTTAAAAAGAAAAAAAAAAAAAAAAGCTTAACATGGTATTGAGGCAGAAATTTTGAGGGAAAAGGCAGAGACAAAATCTGAATATATGCAACAAATAAATACATAAAAATAGAGAGAGTGAAAATAACATGAACTGGCACAGTGCTGGAATACTTAATAATGTATAACATCAACACTGCTTCTTGTATTATTGTCTGACACATCATTTATACCCCTCCTCCTGTACTGATCCCATTGTCAGCTTCACAGTATTATCATGCACACAAGAAGAACAGAACCTGGCTGGGATTAACAGGCACAATTTACATTTCGAGTTCATCCTTTAAACGTCTTATTTGACTCACAAGAATACTGATGAAAAGCTCTTTCTTCATTTTTTGCCATCCACAATTATGTTAATTTAAAAAATTAAAAAGCAAAAAAAAAAAACCCAAGAAACTAAAAAACTCCAAACACATCCCCATGTTAATCTCTAATATTTTACATGGGGAAAAGAAAACCCAAATTTTCAAGTTTCACAGCATTATGTGGAGTTCCTTTAGGAAAGAAGTACAATTTCTAGAGAACAGTTCGTGGTTACTTCTGTGGTTTGGGATACTTTTGGTTTGTTTCCAGCCAATACAGAAGACACTCCACTGTGGTATGATTTACCTTAACTCCAATATTTAAGTGTGACAAGTGATATTTGCCAACTGAAAACCTTGCCTGTGATATGAATTTCAAAACTCTAGAGTAGACTTTAAATGCTTCTAATGCCAATGAAATCAAGGCATAAATGTGATAAAAGATGAAAGTAAGTAAAATTTAAGAAGGAACACAGAATTTTAAATTCCTTAAATTAGACCACAATGTTCGTATTAATTATTTGATAAAGAAAAAGTCTTTCTTAGAACAGTTATCTCTTTCATTTTAGATTTTGGCTTTGTTTGAAAGGCTTTTTTGACAAGAGTTAAGAGGATTTTTTTTCCCCCTACCAATCTAAATTATTGTTCCTTAGTGTGAAATACAATTTAAGTCACAATTTTCTTCTAATTGTTTCAAAGACTAATATATGTGTGTGTTTAAATTGTACAAAAATACTTTCTCCACTGATAGTAGTAAAAGATGGAACATCTACCACCCATCAACATGCAACAGTAACCAAAGCAATGTTATGCAATAAAAACAGATCTCTTCACAGTAAAAAAGTGTGCAGTGGCCTTTGTGAGGTTGAGTGTGTTGGCCTGATTCTCTAACAACTTTCATTTACTCAAACTTTGATGGTCTATTGATAGCTACTTATTTTCCCCTCTGTTCTTTTAGACATGCAAAGGAAAATAGTACTTTCCTATCTGATCTTGGAGTGCATCAGCTTATTCTTATAAGCGCAAAGCATTTTATATCTTTAGAACAAAAGTAGTTCCCATATGGAATAATGACTCTAAAATACCAAGATAATTGTGTACCCAAATGACTACAGCAATATCCATTACGTTAACTGTCAAGTAACACTTGGGTCTTAAAGTTAATATGGGTTAAATCTTGTACAGGATTGCCTGTGCTTGCCAAATTACTCCTCCAAAGAAATGTCTGTGATCCCACATTAGTCATATACCTCGGATGGCACCTAGATCACCCTATTCCTTCCAATGAGTTTGCACAGGTAAGACTGATTAGCAATCTAATTGAGAATTAATAAACAGTCCAGTTAATGACAGTTATAGAATTCCCATTGCCCCTTATTGATTGCATGGGCTTTGCAGATGGCCGTAAACTGTAAAGTAAAGGCTCCATAACTACTCAGAAACTCCCCTCCTGAAGCCTCACACATTTTTTTAAAAATAGCATACAACATATGAAGGAAATACAGAATACTACTACACTAATATAAATTAATTCTAAGTCATACATAGGTTTGGTCCCAGGATTGGACTTCCCCTCCTTATCAACAACCTCTTCCCATTCCTCTGGCACCTCAACATGCATGCAAGAGTTAAAGACCTACATTAAGCAATCCCTACCAATGCAGGATTCTTTCCCACAGTGCATGTAGGCAATAACATGCCTAAAGAAGGACAAATTATAAAATCAACCCACCATAATTTGAGATTTGTCATCCAGTTATGTGAAAAGACTGGAGTAATTTGCCAACATAAAGACGGTCTCATACAGTGTACTGTCGACAGCTCGTATTGTAATGATAATGAAGCAGTCTCTGTAGAACTGACACAGATGCATAAATTGGTTTTTGAATCTGATATTAGCAACAGACACTCAAAACAAAATTGAAGTATTCTTATACATTTAAAGGATTAATATAAATAGGTCTTTATGAATACAAATGCTTGGACCATCAACTACAGTAGCAACATTTAAAATGAGAGTAAAACTTTGCTTTTGGCTAAAACTTCTTCAGACAGAAGGATTTTGTAAGAAATTTGAGAATCTCAAAGCATCTTGGCACTTTGAGGTTATAGCCTGATGGCACTATATTGACATTTTGAACTACTATATCTCAACATGGTGTAAAACAATGCAAAGTTTATGAAAGAAAGAGACATTTAAAGAATGGGTCAGCTAAAAAAAATTAAGTCAAACTAGATATACTGGAGCAGACCTATCTGTGGTTTAACCCCATCAGCATCCTTAGATTATTTGTTTTGTGACAAATGGGAGATAAATCCATATCTTAATAGACTTTTCAAGTAATATTGATCTATATGAACAAACATAACAGTAATTAAAAAAATAGATTTATCTTTGGCTTATTAAACAGGATAAAAGCTCATAGTTTGTGGCACCATTTCTAAAATAGATGCATATATAAAAGTTATTCTCTAATACACCCTCAATGGAGATAAAGGAAAAATCATTGTTAAATAACAAAATCATAGTGCATGTTTTCAAGTTACAGATCCTAAATAGCCAGCAATCACATTGCCATACAGAACTGTGAATCCCTTCTGTTACCATATCATTTCCTAAAACATATAATTGCATTTTATATTTAGAGAAAAAAAATCAGAAAATTATTTCACCATTAACAGAGAAAGTCATAGTAGGTAGATGAGGAAGCTGGAAGTTCAAGAAAAACAGAATTGTCTCGAGGCAATTTTTAGTGTAAAGAAGAGGGAACTGTCAAAGTCCTGACATTAAAGTAACAAGAGAGAAAAGTAAAGATGTGCACAGGAGAAAGAATTATTCTGTCAGAGATAGCAGAATGATCAAGAAAAATAAATTAGGTCTTCCATAATGCAGATAAACAGATGTGGCTCTTGTAAAGGGAGTATTCTGCCTTCTGTTAAGTGAAAGCCGTGTTTTAATGGTTTACAACAAGAGTTTAAGAAAAATTTAGTAGAGTTAGTAGCAGAGTATAATTTGCCTATGGAAGGTCAAGAAAAAGTTCCATCATTAGAAAGAGATAATTAAGAAAAGGGCAAGAAACAGGTGAGGTTAGGAATATGATTTCATAAATCTAACAAATACTAGCCTTGTATTTTGCTTTTACTTAGAAATCAAGAAAGAGGAGAATACTGCACTGAGAAAAGAAGTTTGGTGAAAGATAAGGCCAGACCACCAAGAAATTAAAATAAAATAATCATTCATGAAAAGGAAATATATATTTGCACCTTTACCACTGATTTCTTGATGAAGAGAGAAAGAGATGGCAGAAAAATGAAACAAAAGGGAAGGGAGGGCTGATAGGTTCAGGTGTTAAGCTGTTAAGCTGTGGTCTTCAAAAAAAGCCAACAGTTATGATTAGCATAAATAATATGGAGATTTAAGGAAGGGGGGAAAATTTAAATCATCACATTTGTAAGAAAAACAGTAATTTTAGAGTGATCAAAAACATAAAAAAGGAAAATAGGTTGCAGAAACCCATAGTGAAATTACAGTTCTGTACATGTGTTCTCACTGTTCCCTTTGAGGAATCACAGCTGGATCTCAGTAACATGACATTGCAGAGTTGGCCAGGCAACAGATCATCCTGATTTGCAGAGAGTTTCTGATTTTCCCAGTCTGAGGGCTGATGTGCTGGGAACAAAAGCTAACCCATGGAGTAGGACCTGGGGGTCCTGGTGGACAGCAAGCTGTCCATGAGCCAGCAATGGCCTGGTGGCCAAGAAGGCCAAAGGGATTGTGGGGTTCATTAGGAAGAGCATTACCAGCAGGTCAAGGGAATTCATCCTGCCCTTCTACTCAGCCATGGTGAGGAACATCTGGAGTGCTGTGTCCAGTTCTGGGCTCCTCAGGATAAGAAAGATATGGAGCTCCTGGGGGACTGGACCAACTCTTTTAAAAGGACAGGCTGAGAGAGTTGGGCCTGTTCAGCCTTGAGAAGAGAGGATTGAGAGAGGAACTCATCAATGTCTATGTGAAGGGAGGTTGTCCAGGAGATGGATCCAGGCCTTTCTTGGTGGTGCCATATGATTTGACAAGAAACAATGGGCACAGGAAGTTCCCACACAGCATGGGCGAAAACTCCTTTACTTTGTGGGTGACCAGGCACTGGAACAGATTTCCTAGAGACATTATAGAGTATCCCTCACTGGAGATATTCCAGGCCTGTCTGGATGCAATTCTGTCTACTTTTCTCTAGGAAGATCCTGCCTGAGCAGGAAGGCTGGACTACGTAACCTGCTGTGGTCCCTTTCAGCCTAACCCATTCTGTGATTCCTTAAAACCATGCAAACAAAGTGTTCATCCAGGATCGTCTTGGAGTGATTACAAAATCGTGCAACTCTGTAAGAGAGAGTAAGAGAGAGTAAGGAGAAAATTGAGCTTCTCATGTTAACAAGACCAGGAGAAATATGTTCAGCCAGACTGTTACAAAGGCAAAATCCATGTTTCATTCAGGGGCAATCCAAGGAAGATTAACCAATGAGAGATTTTGGTTTAGGAGGAAACTGGAGAAATGCAGGTGGAGGAAGCAGAATATGTTTTTCTCCTGTTAAAGGATGTCAAGCTGCGTTTTCATATATTTATCATCTCTTCAATCACTCAATCCCATACTCTTTGCATGTATAATAAGAGGCAAAAATATACATAGAAAGTCCTAATTAGGAAAGATACTTTGATATACATATTAAGAAAAATACAGTTTTTATTCCCAACTGGCATTTATTGTATGGATTTTTAGATTTTAAAGGGTATTATTTACCTAGTACTCACAAAATATATGTACATATGAAGAAAAATTTCAGAAAAATATTTAAGTATCTTTGAATATCGGTCAGTTCCTGCAGGTGGATCTGTTTCAGATCCAATAGTAACTGGTGAGTGATCTCCCTGTTTTAATCTTGACCCAAGAGTTTTTCCATTTTGTTTTCTCCTCATATCTTGGTGAGGAGAGACAGAGGGAGAGCAGCTGGGTGGGCAACTGGCAGGGGGCCAAGGTCAAAACCATGAGTAGACAATGAGTAAGGTGCTGGCATCACAGACCAAGTATAACTCAGAAAATTATGTTGTTTATGTTGGTAAAAAAAAATCTTGTTATTCAACACTAAGCATGTCTCACTAACAAAAATTATAATAGCTGCTTCCGTATATATTTGAGCCGGGAAAAATCAGGCAGACAGAAGTGACTGTCAGAGCAACTAGAATTCTTTTGCTTCTTCTTGTAAAAAGAAATTGAATTCTAATAAAATTAAATGAAAATAATCGGTACTGCAAGCTCCTTCATCTACTATGCTCAGAATCTGGCAAAGGTAGTTAACACACCATTACCAATGTTTGGTTGAGCCAATTTATTGCATTTTTACCAAAGAGATGTCCTACAAAAGCTGTGTTTTCAGTAGGAAAGGGTTGTTACCAGACAGCTCTATTCATGAGATGTAAGAGTACAGAAGGGTTTCAAGAATCAGATTGTTGAGCTTCTAAGGTGAGAAATTGAAAAGTTTTCCAGGAAAGGCTGCAGACATGAATATTGTTTAGTTATACTGAATATGTACATCTACCTTTGAATTAGAGTCTTTGTCTAAAATACGTTTGTCACTGAAAGTCTCTTTACAAGACCAATCTAACAAGTAGTAATCACCTGAAGGCCACATCCAAAAAAACTCCCTGCAACACTGAAGAATTTTGTCCCAGGGACCACCTGTAGTTTAGCACCAATGCCATTTCATGATTTGAATCTAGCTAAAGGAGTATTCCTCAGATGCCTGTCTTTGCAGCAGAATATTCCCAGCTACATTCAAGAAATTCTGTTTATAAATATCAATTGCAATATTTTTTATTGCCATTATTAGAGTTTTGACACTTGATTAAATATACAAGTCCATATTAAACATTTGAGAAACAAAAACACTGCTCTCTTTTGCAGTGTCAAACGCGTACTGAATGTGTTACCTTCTATAACAAAATGTTTATGTGAACTCCAGACGACTTGCTTTAAAATAAGTCTGGCTTAGAGAGATGCAATGTTGCCTAAATCTAGTAAAAATATTACTAGATTACCAGATCAAATACTAAAATGCTGAGCTGATACTTTTAATATACATATAGGAGAGTGCTATTCGAGTAATTCCATCTGTTGCTAAAGGATACATTTTGTCAACATCTAGCATCCCTATGAACAGGATGTAGAATGAGAAGAATACTTGTTTAGAATCACTAATTGCTATAGAAATGTTATGGTTGCTGAAATAGGAATAGGAAATTACACAGAATTCCTGAGTACTTCATAACTCAGCTTACCTTTCCTACAGTTATCCAAACTGAAATTCATTCTCTTCAGCCTCTGAAGAGCTATTTTTTTTTGTTGTTAAAGACTAATTGAAACAAAAGTAAGTTTCATAGAATGGTAATACTAACCAGTGCAGTTTAGTAACACCAATGTCTTGTGTTTGACATTATATAAATTATGGGTAACTGCAACAGAGTATGGTTTACATACAGCCAGCATTAGAAGGAAAACAGTTGTGCCTTGTCCTTATGTAACATGCTTAAGTTAAAAATATTTGGAAGAACTGAAGGCTTTCTAGATAGAATTTTTGGCTATGAAGTATTAGTGAAATAACTGTGTAAGGTGCCTGTAGGAAGCTCTTGCTAGGGTGAAAAATGAGATTATTTCCCTATCCATCATTTTAAAAGCCATTGCTAGGGTATCAATATATTCATTTCCCAATATTATTTTTAATCTGGCTTTAACCTGACCTGTCTTTGATATCTATAAGAATAGCCATAAATTATTTACAGAATGTTATCTAATAAGTTGGTTATGCAAAACCTTAAAACTATATCCAGTTTGTTGGTGTATCTATAACTTTATCCATGACTTACATGTGAATTTGAGAAAAAAAAATATTAATATAAAGGTACATGAGCTATAGAATGCACTTTCTGGTATAGGACCCTTGCCCTTTGCAACCTTCAATAGTATTCTCTACACCTTCAGTATCATGACAGCCACTCTTCACATTCATGTAAATGCACCTACAATGTTGATTTGTCTACTTAGACCACTTCAGAGATGCCAACCAAAAATAAACATTGATCACACTGCTAAGAGATGAAAACGTAAACTGAAAATTACTAATAAGTAAAGTTATCCTTCTTAAGTGAAATAATAGTTTCTATTCTAAATGAAAATTATTTTATTGTGTGTACAGTGCAGAATTTTTATGCAATATGACTACAATGCAGAGATAAGGACCTTTTTCTTTGCCAATTAAGATGTAAAGCAATATGAGGAAAAATTATTTGGAGAGGATTTTAGCAGTCATACCAACACACATGAGAACAAATACATCAATTGTAAGTCTTTGGATTACAGATTTCAAACAATAGGGGGCTCCTTCCCAGAAACTGCATTTCTGAGTACACACAGACATCCCTCACTAATTTGTTGTCTCAACTATGTAGAAGAGGCTCAGTGTATGCTTCTAGGTCATAATAACATTAGATAATATTACATATAAATGTTAAATGACAGTCACATAAGGACATATATGAAATACTAAGGATACTCTAGAAACTTTCTCTTGTATTTTTATTTAATTGCTTTCGACTTGCAACAATAGAAAAGTACTGGGCTGTGGAAGAACAGCACTTGCCTGAACAACAGACGATGTATCTATTATCTCACTTCCATGAAGGTCATCGACCTATGACAGTTGGAGTAGCAGAAACATTAGAAATCATGTGCAATTTAATCTTTACACAAATAAAGGAAAAGTATCACAATGCCTGAATAATGAAGAGTCTCTCAGAGAAAAAGAAAAGTCTGTCCCTGAGGATATTCTTCATTTTCTTTCCTGAACTGTTCCAATGCGTTCACACTATGAAACTCACTCACTGTGCTGACACACGTATTAATAGTATTTTGGCTGGAAGAGTGTAGATGTTCTAAAGTGATTGCAAAGTGCATCTGTGACTCAGTTCTCCTTTCATTCATTCATTACTTCTTCATGTCAATTCTGGGAGACTATTGTTCACCGAGAAACTGTCATCAGGATTGAAATTAACTGCTTTTTCTCCTACTTCAGGGAAGAGTGTCTTTATGTTCCCTGCTTTGCAGAACCTGCTATCTTATCTTTTACAAGGTTGGTGGGGAAAATATTGTATCAGTTTCATTTGAAAATAAACAAACATGAGGAAAATGTGGAGGAGCAGACATAACAAAAGAGGATAACCCATAAAAGCATTTTTAAGTTATCAGTCTGTATTACTCTTCTGATAATTTCAAAATCAAGCAAACAAAAACAAAGCCCTTCCAATTGCAATTCCCAGTAAGCTAATAGCTAATGAACGACTACAATACAAGTTTATTTTCTATATTATGAAAATGAAACCTTTATGTCCTTAAGAAAGAAAAGAGCAAAAAATAATCACGAGTCAGAAGAGATCAGTCATTTCATCTTGTTATTAACTGAAAATAAAGGGTATTAAAAAGTATTCCCAAAAAAGAAGTGCTGTTATTGACAAGCTGAAAATGACTTGAATCCTCTATTAGTCTGTCTTTAAGAATGGTATTAGATGAAGATTATTAAGGCTTTTTTTTTAAATTAATTTTATTTTAAATACCAGGCTGCAGGTTTTGGAATAATGTAGGAATTACTAGCTTCCCTTCAGAATTAGTATTTTATTTTTCATTGGACATTTCTTCTTCTTTATGTGACTTTAGTGCCATTTGCAAAAAGAATTAGAATAATATGAGCTTATTTAAAATATGTAGTCTACTGTTTAAAAGGCAAAAAAATATTTCAAAATTCTATTTGTAAATAAAATGCTGACAGGAACTCAAAATTTGGAAATTTTTCAGGTTAATAAAATCAAAAGGTATCATGAAGTTTTTTAACAATTCAACATTAAAAAAAGTCAAAATGAAGCATTTCAAAACAGCCAAAGTAAACATAGTTTTTACTTACAGCTGAGTCGGTGTATTTTACTGCAGTATTATTATTTCAGAAAAACAACACCACAATGGAAGTATTTAAGAAAATTACTATTTTTCAAAATATTAGTAGAAAAATTATATCTCCTTCCACAGCCTATTAGACTTTTAAATTTGAGAGAGTTCTGAGTGGTCTCCCAAAAACACAAGCACTTTCATTGATGTTCTACTGCCTGAATGCTTGGAGAATAACCAGTTTTATTCATCCAAATCAAGGTATATTAATTTTCTACTTAAGGACATGAAGAATTTATTCTTTTTTTATTCTCATCACTGTTGAATCAAGTTTTGATATAAAAAGGAAAAATAGGGAAACTGACTATTCATTTAAAAAATGATAGCAGTGTTTAGAAAGGTTCTAGGTTTTGCCTGAAGTATCCTTGAACATGCCTTTAAGTGCAAGTATGTGTGCACTACCCAAAATAGGTGTATCCTTTTATATAGTTGTCTGTCTCCATCAACACACTAGGATAGGGAATCATTATAATTTACAGGCTTGGCTAATTGTAAAGGTACAACTGAAGCAAGAAAGGGTTGCATTAAAAAAAAAAAAATTAAAAGCTTCATTTGTGCTTCTAAGATAATAAAAAATTATTTATTTATTTCCAGATAAAATATAATGGATTAAATTATGGTTGCCACTGTATTAATCCAGGAAGGGCTGCAAGACACAGTTTAGAGAATTTATTATCCTGCAGACATACAGCTATGACATCCAGAACCCATGGCTCTGTTCACATCCTGCTGAAGAAGCTGGAGGCAACAGCAGAAGTGCCTTCCTTCTCCTTTGTGCCTGCAGTTAAAAACAGGAAGTTACACCACAGCAGAAGCTTTACTTAAATCTGTACTCTGCAGACAGCCAGTGCCACAAATGAGGGCACAAAGACAATGCTTTAAAAAAAATTCACCCTACAAATTTCAATTACATCTCCAAACCTGGAATTTCTGGAGGACAGACAAAATGTTTGTATTAGCTACACAATCAATTTATTTTTCACACACATGTGGTTTACCCTCTAAAGAAAGAGGAGTACTATTTTTTTACTTTCAGAGTTATATTTGTATAGCCAAACATACTAATCTCTTTAGCTTTCCTTGGGAAAAAAAGGGTGTATACCACAGTTTTCCCAGCAACTCCACTGAAAGGAACACAACCTGATCATGTAAACTAAAAGAGAAAACTAACATCAGATCAAATATGCATAGCCCAAAATTTAGATATTAAAAAATTTCATTGGATAAAGAAGTAATCTTCAAGGTGCATTATTTTCCTTTCCTAAAGAAAACATCCCTGGTTTTGTTGCATGCAAGAAAAAGAAATGTGCTATAAATAAGGATGGAATTTGAAGAATGTTATGACTCTGACAACAATATGGTAGACTGTGATGTGCTTGCCATTCTTAATAGAAATATCAAGAACACAACAGTCAAGTCTGCTCTAAATCTATAACTATGCATTTTGCCTTATTGCTTAGGCTTCACGACCTTGTCTCTCCTTGACACATCTCAACACTCAAATCAATGATGATAGACATCAGGGTCTTGTGGATTCTCCTGGGATCACACATTATATGTAATATTTTTGATTATCTAATTGCATCTTAGTCTTGTATTAAAAAAAAAAAAGATATTAGCTTTTCTATGTCTTCATTTTCATATTTTGGTCACCTGTGATACATGTTGTATATCTGCCTCTTTATCAGCCTTACTTGTACAAATTTTGATTCAGACTCTAATGAGGATATTTTAAATTTAATTTTCAACAAGTTTTCCCCAAAATTCCATTTGTGTCAATTCACTCATTTATAGAAAGCAAGACAGTTTGCAATTTAGGTATAGAGATATGTTGCCACTGTGGATACCAAAATCATCCAAATGAAGGACCTAAAATATAAAAAAGGAAGAAAAAGCTTTCGTTCCAACTCAGCTTTGTAATTTTCCTGTGTGTTTTAGAGATTTCTATGATCTAGTTTCTAATACCTAGATAGGTTTTTTTATTTATTTACTCTCCAATATGAAGACTCCTTTGCAAAATACTACAGAGATATCAAGTAGACTAACTAGTGCTAAATGCAGATGCCTAGGCTAGCAGGTAAGAGCAGACACAAAAGAAATAGCTGAAGCTGTTCAAAGTAATCAATTTTTTGTTAGCTTTGATTTTTTTGAATTCCGGAACACCATTTCATTCCTTTCATTTTCTCAGCACACAAATTTAGTGTTGTATACCTGAGGCAAAGGACAATGTACCATGTAGTTAATTGTCACCTTGTCAATTATGTATGAAACAAACAAAACAATTTAATTCAATTTGCAAGTTTATAGCAATTTAGAAAAGGTGTAAGGAATCTTTCCTATCATTGAATTGAAGGCTTGTGGTTTTTAATCTATTTCTATTCTATAAATACATGAAAACTATTACATTTTAGGCTATTTTCACAAAAAAAAAAAATGAAATGAACATACAGTTAAGAGTTTGAAACATAGAATTCATATGTGATATGTGTGTAAGAACTAAGGATTACAGATCTAAGTATCTTTTCCCATTCTTTCTAAATAAAAAGGAAGGAAAGCTACACAGGTGATAGTGTATTGAAGCAGGAAACCTGGAAAGAAAATTATGCCATAAAGTCAATAGCAAAACTTCTATGGATTTGAGAGAGTCCAAAAGCTTGTCTTAAAATAAAGTCAGGGTCTGACATGGCCTAAGCTTACATTTTCACATATCAAAACAAGGATTTAGAATTGTCCAGAAATGAGAGAATCTTGATACTGTAACATTTATTTCACAAGCTTTGGTTCACCGTAAACAGAGAAAATGGTAGATACCAAATTGAATAGCCTGGATTTAAGATGTTCCTAGTATACAGATAAACTATTCTATGTCCCCAGAACACATAGGAAACCCACTGAAAATTTATACAACATTTGGCAGAAAATGGATGATTTTACTTCTTGATCCTGCAAATTGTTCCTAACTTAATGCTTATGAATATTCCCATTTGAGTCAATTGGATTATTTACATTCATTAAATTAAGCACATATATAACAGTTTTTCAGATAAAGGTCTTAATTACTTTTAAGGTATTGAACCATTTTTCTTCAGACTTGACTCAATGAGAGCTATAGATCAAGTCTAGCTAGAAGTTACTAGCATTATCTGGGTTTACTTATCCACCAAAAGTGTTTCTGACTAGGATATAAAACAAAAATATTTTCACATTCCCTCACTATTAAAATAAGTATTTTAAAGGTCATTTTACACGTTTGTCAAGAAATAACTGTTCAGATGTGACAGTCTTTTATAGAAAATAGTAAGTTGATTACAGAAATGTGTATTTTAGTAAAAATAGAAGTCATTGACTCCTTGTTTATTCCCTCATGATGCATAACTAAATAGGTCCTTATTATTCATTAAGTAGTATCCAGTTTGCATCTGAGGAAGGTGCAAGGAGGATGTTGAGATACATGACCAGGAAAAAAATACTGTTCTGATATTGATAACCAGTAAGAATTTAAGAAAATATTGGTCTTCTTAATGTAGGTATAACAAAATAACAGGAATAGAAACCCCCAATTTTATGTGCTCTCTATACTCACTATGCTTCAGCAAACAAAAAAATGAATGCAACGATCTCCTATTGTCTGAAATTGATCTTTTTAAAAAGTTGAACATTTCCACTATTAAAATTAAGTGCTGTAACAGCATGAAAACATGAAGTATTAAATCCTGCATCTGAGATTACTTTGGTTAGTTCTCTTATGCAACTGAAATTTCCAAATTACTGTTTTTCTGCGCATCTCTGTCCAAGTCAGGGGCCTCAAATGGGTTTAATCGCTAGTCAACTCTCAACAGAGACTAAGACAAAACAGTCTCTTGCTTCCTATTATATTAAAAGGTGTAATGCAAACCCTCTTTGTTCTTCCTGAGAATTTAATTTTGTGGCTATTTTCTGAAAAATACCTTGAACATACCAGTTTCAGTCCAAATGGTTTTCAAAACTCCAGCAGCTTTTCCACATACTTCCACAACCTATTTCTATAACACATGAGACACAGGTTGATTTATAAAATGTCAAGCACTAAGTTTGAGGTAAAGAAAATTAAACTAGCAATGTGCTACTTTTCAAAGTATTTTAGTTATTTATAATAGTTTTTTATAATTTTATGACAGTTATTTTAATAATTCCTAAAAGAAAAAGCTCTGTATCCCTACATTTTCCTCACTTGTGCTGTGAGCCCACATCAGGTTCCTGACCACTAGTGTGGTGAATAAGGGTTCTGATCATGTTCAACTCTGCCATCAATGCAAAAGTGGGCATAAAGTTCATCTATGAATGTAACCCAATGAGATGTGTCTTTAAAATCCTGGACACCTCTGTCAAATAACTGATTAATTGTCCATTTTGATGCATAAATTAAAATAAAGCCCGGAAAGAAAAATCTAACGAATTAAAGAACTATGAATGTCAATGGAAGCCCTAGAAAATTATCTCACAGAAGTGGTCTCCCTAACAATAAAGTAACTATATATAGCATAGCATATAGTCCAATTTCAACATTTTCTGTGTTTTATGAACATGAATAAAAGATCTCAGAAAGTAAGAGCCTGTAATTAATTAAATCATATTCACTTATTTCTTAAGTCTTCCTTGTATACACAACAAAAAAAGTCCTCCCTGATGAACAAAATCCTTTTGACTTTGCTGGAATCAAGTTATTTACCATTTGCTTTCTGTTACCTAAATCCAGATCTAGACAAAATTAGGCATTTTTTTCCCCTCTCCTTTACTTGGTGCATGTTTTTAAAGTATCTTCTGAGACTTCAGGCAAAATGTGGCCTTCTCTTCAAACTCAGAAAAGATAACTTTATCACAGGTTTATTTTTCACAATATGATGAAATTAACAGATAGGGAAAAATGACAGCACTTAAATTTTGGGAAAAGCCTTGAGCGAAAACATGGAGTAAGTCTTCTTTGTCCATCTGCATGTCAGTTTGCTTATGGATAAAGAGAAGAACAGTAACCTAATTCTTTCCAAAGCTTTTAAGTGCTGAACTAATCACTTAAAGTTTAAATAATAAAATATAATGCAATAGCCCATGAGCTGACCTATTTTGGCTCCAGGCATGCATAGATATTAGGGATTTTGTTAGAGTTAGCTGAGATATAATGACAATACTTTATTGCAAAGAAAGATTTAACCCAACATGCCTTTCATGATCTTAGCTAGACTTTTCAGCTCTTATGCAAAGGAGAACATTAATCATAAAATATGAGAAACTAATACTTTAATTCCTTTACCACCAATCCTATGGACACATATCCATCAGCTTATTAAATATATTTCAATCTGCTTTAGTCACATGCATACACATTTTGTAAGTTGAGGTGCAACACGATCTTACCCTTGAAACTTTAGGTCTATTTGCACTTGCAAAAGTGATGCCAGATCAAGTTGATTTGGTCACGTTAAGCATAATTAAGAAGCTGGTATAAATAGCACAAGGATGCTCATTTACCTGGCTCTAACTTGTGCTTTGAAGAGATATGTTACAGTCTTAATTACAATGGCTCATTTTCCCCAGGGCACTGTGCTTTTGACAAGAGTCTGGGAGGATGGAATTTTTCTACAACTTGAAATGCAATAAATGTACCAAACGATCTCCTGAAACTTAACTGAGCTGAAATGGCTATCCTTCTACCCTTCACCAGGGGAAGTGCTGTGTGTAGGTTAACTTCATAGCTGAACTTTATGCCCACCACTACGCTGATGGCAGAGTTGAACATGATCAGAACCCTTATTCACCACAGTAGGGGTCAGGAACCTGATGTGGGCTCACAGCACAAGTGAGGAAAATGTCTGTAGGGAAACAGCTGACTGAACAGCAGATATTCCCAACAACACACATGGGTGAAGCTGTTCTTGCATTTCCTCACCAAAACGCAGAGTGGAAACATTCCCAAGCATCTCATATACTCTGAATTAGGTCTTAAGTGCAATGACACAAAAAAAGTCCTCACCAAAGATAAAAAGGTGCACAGTTTGTAAATTTAAAAGGTTAGGGCATTTAACCATTGTTGTGAACTCTCAGGAGAGCATATACCTTACAAATTTCCAAAAGTGCAAGTTAGCAAGCGCATGGAATACCCTAAAGAGTTTTCTAAGTTTGGGTTGCCTACACACTAAGTCACAGTGGGCAAGAATTTTGTTCTTACTTCTCTTATTGAAAAGAGCTAAATTGTAGTATTTCTCCTGACTTCAGAAGTTTACGGGAACTTCAATGAGAATTTTGTCATTGTACAGACGAAGATATTATTGAAAGGAACAATCAGAAAAGAAAATTTCAGTGTCCACATTTCTCCTACAAACAAGAAAGGGTGCTCTCAACTTATTGCTCTGAATTTCTCTGGAAGCAGGATCAGGTTTGGTACTAGTTTCTGCACTGTCCAAAAGTGTGTGCTCACAAGGCCTGCAGTACACCAAGCTGCACTATGCTTTTGCTTAAAAAAAACATTTTCCTGTAAAAATCCTGATGGTACTTTGGATTGGGAGCACAGTTGAACAGTCCATGATATACTACCATTGTCCACACTCATGTTGTGGTAAGATTTCTTAATGTTTTTTGCTATATTTTAAGAGCAGGTTTCACCCCAAAATTTCAGAATTCTTCATCTTTATTTTTTTGTCATATAATTATTCTTAAAATAACAATATAAATAACTAATGAATAATATTTGGAAAATTAAAGAAATAATACAAACCAAACAAAAACACACCCCAAACCGCCCAAAATCAACACCCACAAACAAAAACTCACAAAAATAAAAACAAACGTAGAAAACCAAATATAGCATTAAGTTTCCATGCATTGGGATCATTTCCAAACTGAAGGGTAATCTCTTATCAGCTGCTCTTAGATTTTCCTCAAACACATGTGAGCATGCTATGGAACACATGGCAAATTACTAAGTCTCTTTATGATTCAGATACAGAGGTATCACAATAATAACAAAACTTTCTATCCCTGAAATAATATACTGTAAAACTGACAGAGGAGGCTTTAATATGTCTGGATAAAAAAAAAAAAAGTAATATACCGGGCTTAAAATACGATATTCTATACTACTTAGCAGGCAGCTAAAGAGGGTTTATAGAGAAGAATGATGGATGTAATTTTCTTTTGTGGAAAAAAAAAGTTATAAGCAAAAGAACTGAATTTAATCTAATATCACTAAAGCTTGCATAATCTTATGGAGCATTTGGACAGTACCTAGGGCCAAGAAGATGATCCTGAATTAGCATGGTATACAAATCAGCTTTTTGATTTTTATCAGATTATCTGCATTACTGGATAATGCTGATGCATTCTGCAACATGCAGTAAACACTTCTAAGCATCATATTTCCAAAGTGTAAAATATCTTCAAAACAGATCTTAATTGTTTTAGCAAGATAAAGTATGCTACTTTTACATGAATAATATTATCAGAATCCCATTAAATCTCTTCATTTATTATCTCTAATGCTACTTAAAAGAGAAGTTAATAGCGTAATTCATTCTCATACCATGACCTTGGTCACTAGTACATGATGTTTCATATTCATTATGCTGAGCTAAGTGAGGGCTCTGTTATAATATCACTTAATTTATATTCTGAATAATGCTCTGGGGACAAGTTGCTCTTGTGCATTATGGTTCTATCTAAATCACAATACTTGAAGACAAGTGGAGAGAGCAGATAACTATTAAACAATATGCTTGCTAACATAAACCATGATTCCAGACTCTAAGCATGAAACATTGGAAATTAAAAGTTAAATATAACAGTATTTTCCATTGCAATGTCAAGCTTGTCTTCAAAAAATATTTTAAAAAATGCATGATCAGTCACTATTTTTGTATACTCATAGATTCTTCTAAAGAAAACTATTTATCATGTGGTGAAACACATAAAACTTCTCCCCCTGCAACTTTTTTTTCTTTTTTTTTTTTTTTTAATTTCAGGTTCTCTTCAGAGCAAAGTCTAATACAGTTATCCACTCAATGAAAAACCACTACTTATTTGCCAATGTCCAGATGCAAAAATATAGTTTCTTTGCCTACTCTTTCAAGATCAGTATAAATTGATGAATTAAAGGTTCAAAAAGAAAATAATTTCCATAATTCTAGTATGCAAAAACCCCAGAGTGGGAATGAATCAGTAGGTTTTGCATGAAAACTTTAATACCAGCAATCTTTAATATCATTAAATTCCCATACTACTGAGCTCTTATTGAAGTGAACTATTTTGAGGGAAGTAATAAGGCTACACATTTCTTGTCACACAACAGCCTCCAGAGCTCAATCTGTCTCTCCAGTTAAGAAAATAAAAACCCCTTCTAGAAGTCTGGAAGCTCAACTTGGAACACAAAAGCTAAACTGGCATATTATCTTTTTCATTTGTATTCCAATGTCAATAGAGAACTCACAAACCACAGTACTTATAAGCCCTATCTATTTTCTTCAATAGATCAGTATGCAAATGCAGGAATTGATCCATTCAAACTAAAGCTAAGCAATAAATTCAATATTGTTTTAAAGAAAAGAGACTGCAGCTCTATTGCCTTAGATGATTTTACATAAAATCATACTAAAAAATCTTTCCATCAGCATGGGATGTAGAGTAGTTTCCTGCTGAACACAGACCAAATCAGAAAATAAATGTTGCAGCTTTGTTAAGCTGTTTTGCAAAGGAGGACTGCAGTTTTCACATCTCTAACAGCGTTTTTGGAGCCATGGTTGCATCTCCATCTTTTACCTACACAAAGTAAACACAGTTTTGGAGTACAAAATTAACAATGCAGAATTTTTTAAGTTAAGACCAATAATAGGAAATTATATCCTCCGTCCCTCACCCCATTGTAAAAAAAGACAGCACAGAAGTTTCCACCACTACATAAAAACCTCTAAATTGAATTCTTGCCAAAGGTTGTGGTGGATTAAAAAGTCACAACACATAATGTCTGTGCAGATCTGGGCCTTAATATCCGTACTTAGGAGCACAGAGTAATTTGTGAAGGTTTAAGATGTCTCTGGCTCAGGTGTCCGACCAGCTCTTCTGCACAACCCCACAGATGATAGTCCTCAACACTAGTACTGCAATATGTCAAATCCTTCAATCCACAGCTTCACAGACACCTTAAGGCTCCTTAACCTACCATTGAAGGCAGGTCTATGCCAGCATTCCAAAACATGAGCACAGCTGTAGCTGAGGCACTGGTCTCTCCCATCTGCCATAAATGCTCCAGAGACTAGACAGACCAAAAATCTAGACTTCTAAGCCACAGTTTCATTTCCCAGAGATCACAGAAGAGCTGTACTACTATGACATGCTCAGACACAGTCAGCACAATCAGCAGAACAGAGAATCCTACATTTCTGATTATTCCTATGCACATACACCAGCCTGAGTTGTATCTCATATCTCAATTTACCATGCTGTGGTGGTTGTATGAATGGCACTAGGAACTGCATTGGAGGTATAATGAATGATTTTGGCAGCTCTGAACAGAATATGTAGGATCTGGATGTCTCTGACTGATACATTATGATATATTGCAATGCTGCTGACATGTCAAAAGACATGATTTAGCAGTCACTGGTTATTTCAATTTACTCTTTTTACGTTTTTAATTAGTAAATGAGTCCCTCATGGTCGAATGATTAATTACACAATGATTCATTGCAGTGCCTTCCTTTCCTGTTTGAGTGGAGCACACAGTATATAGAGAAACTGTTTGGAATATAGACTGACACTATAAATTATAGCAATATGTTCACACTGCTTTAGTTAAGGTTGTGTCAGCACTCCCATTAAGAACTCCTGTGTTCAGGTTCGTTAAATTTAGGCAGAGAAGGTTCATTCTAGTTTGCACACTGGCATGCAGAAACTCAACCAGGGAATAGATGTGTGTACATAAGGAGAGGGTGAAAGAAAGTAAAGAAAGAAGGCACTGTAGAGTGCTAAGCTGTGGGAGTGAGAGGGCAGGAAGCAAAGAAACAACAAGCAGCTACCCTTTGTTCTACATAATTGTAAGTAATAATAATAATACCTCTTCATTTTTATTTTTTCTCACAAATAGGTCCCAAAAGATCATTGCAAATTTCATCATTACAACTGACAGAGGTATGATAAACCTTTTGTAATGCTACCCAAAGCCAGGGCATGAAGAACAGAGTCCAGTTTTCCTTTCAAGTCCTGGACACACTGTCCTGTTCGAGATAAGGCACAAATAGCAAATTTTTCTTAAGGCAGATACAAGACACAATTTGAGAAGCTTTCAACAGGGAGTATTGATAGGTTTAGAGGGGATACATATATATATATATATATGTATGTATAGGTATATGGATAGTCTTCCAGTGACTAATGATGGGGTTTACACTTTGGGTTAGGAGCATGGCAAGCAGAAAGCAGCAAAAACACCATATCTAGCCCGTTTGAAGTGTAAGAGGTACCTCGAGACTGGAAACTGCAAAGTTGTGGTGGTGTGACTCCAGCAGTGTCTCTTTTACTTGGAAGTGTTTTAAATTGATCCATTGACCCCAACCTTAGCTCAGTTAGTCAGAGCTTGGTGCTAATAACACCAAAGTCATGGGTTCAACTCCAGTATGGACCATTCAGTTAAGAGTTGGACTTGTGTAAAGGCGTTTGATGGTTCCACGGACGGTTTGGGTGGATACAGACGAGAGATCTCTGCTGATTGCTCTTGGAGGATAAGGTTTATTCGGGATGGAGAGATGCCCTGCCTCGAGCTGCTAGACTCAGCACGTGGCCGGGCCTGAGGGGATGGGGGAGGGGAGAGACAAAGGGAAGAGCAGGGACTCCAGGAGGAAGTTCCAAGAGGGGAGGGGAAGATCCAAGAGGGCGTCTGGCCCTTTGGAGGCCCCTTATCAAGGGGGGCTTCAAGGTGGGCTGGAACAAGACTTGGGCCAAAGGGGTTTACAGACACTTGATGTTTCAGGGGAGGGTTACAGGTGTGGGATGAACCATACATTCTGGGGGGTGAGATGGAACAGTCCATTTGGCTTTTGGACCCCTCTGTAGGTACAATTATTGTCCAGCCAGTAGGGGGCATGATATTCATCCTGGCTGTACCATTGTGGTTCTTCTGCTAGACAATCATATTTATCTATCCTTCCCAACAGACTTGGTGATTCATATGGATCCCTTCCATCTCAGACTCTTCAGTGATTTTACGTTCAGTTGGCAAAGATCAGCAGGTCCAGTGTGCACTGAGAATGTGAAAAATCTTTCATTTGAATAAAGTTTTTGGATGGATACTCACAAGCTATGTGAGCACTTGGCTTGTACTGTAAGGCAAGATAATCCAGTCTATGAGAGAGGTTTAATTTGGTGGGGAAAATATTCTGCTTTTATGTCAAGAAATTCAGGAAGTTCTAAACATAGATTTT
>NC_133026.1:70937500-70970000 GCF_048771995.1 Taeniopygia guttata | reverse complement strand
CTTCAAATACTCTGCTGTGGGAAGACCATCCTTATATTTACAGATCTTCTATTTAGAAGTCTCAGTCTCACACTTGAGGGAATTAAAACTGGGATAATTTTCTCTGCTCAGAGGTTTCTTGCTCAGTTTGACCATTTGTTATAATTTTGCCTCAAATCTTCCATTTGCAAGAGATAAGTTAAAGTACTTCCTTCACTCCTAAGCTTTCTATATGGAAAAAGCATTAGGCAGTAATCAGGTACCTAAGTACCTTAGATGCCTATCTGGGTAAAACCATTTAAGACAATATACTCTGTTCATTCTCATTTAATTCTGCTCTTAAATAGCCAAATACAATCTTTAGGGTTTTTTACTGGGTTTTTGACATACAGGAAGGAAGAATAACCTCACTTGAAACACCTAATTTATGAATATAGATCCCTATGAAGCAGAGCCCTAATAGAAGCTTTATTAATTATAGAGTAGGCATAGATGCTTAACTTAAGCATGTAATTAGGTTACTTCTCTACATGGTACCCTACAGGGTACATGTAATTAGGGCAGCACTTCCCCATGTTGCTCACATTTTTAATTTCTAAATACCTAGTGTATCTGACACAGTTTGATTAAAAAATGCTAATAAATAAACATTATCCTTTTCAGGACAGTTTCCAGCTTATCCAGAAAACATTTAAGAGGAAGTCCATTTGATTTAATGCCCACTACATTGTGTATCATATCGGCACTGTCTAATTATGAAGCAAGATACTTTCAGTGATAAGAAACAACTCATGCTCCTTGGTAGCTGAGCTGAAATTAAAGGTGTGCTCCAGCCACATCTCCATTTCCACTTTTAACTGGCAGATTGGATCCCATGCAGTCATATAAGCAACCAGTCAGACAATAGACACAGTCAGAAAAACATGGCTAGAGGTAGTCAAAGAAGAGCGTTTGTAGAGGAGCATTGGCTGAGGGATAAACAGAACCACCAAGTAAGCAGCACCAGCCTATATTTCTGCCAATTTAAAGTAACTCCTGAATTTAACCTTTAGAGGTCTTTTAAAACAAATTTTAAAATCTATTACAGACTGTTGGATGAAAAACATACATAAAATGTTTAAAAAATATTCCCTCATAAATGACTAGTAGCTCCTACATAGCACATAAAGAATCAAAACCAGGATCAGGCTGGCTTTTAAACTTGGGTATAAATAGGAAGCAAAATAAATCAGCATATATATTATATGATGCAAATTTTAAGTCTTAAAAAATCAGGAAAGATTCCTAAATGCTCATCACTACAGAGCTCATAATTTAGAAAGGAATGCATTCTGCTGTTACAGCAGAGTGCACAGGAGTAAAAGGGCTTAGCTGATGTGTTTCTTATATTCAGAAAAGCCCTATCCCTGCATCCTACCCTAAATAAAATAAAGTATGGTGCACAATATTTGGAATTTTCCTGTCCAAATATGGAATTGTAAGATGCCAAGAAACCATATTCAACTCTCTACAGGACAACTACACAGTGCTGTTCTAACCGTATACAACTAATCTAAAGTGTCACACACCTGCAGCAAGACAGAAGAGAAGGTTTGTGGTGATTAGTGTTCAAGATGCAGCAGAGGCAGGCTATCCTTTCCAGGAGAGCACAAAGAAAGGAAATAAATATATCAACTCTCTTCCAGACTGTCAAATTATGAAAATCAGTCTTGGAATGCTCCCATACAACCTTGCTATGAAACAAGGGCAAATTTAATCCTTCATACTCAGTGGCTTGGCTGTAGTCCAGGAAGGTCCTCAGCATGAAAGCTGTAGTGATGCCAAAGCCTGAATACCTAGGGAGAGCACAAATATTAGATTGAAGGATCTATTAATACAGAAATGACTAATGGTAGCATTAGGCAGAATTTATCTGCTATTTTACCAGGGAATTGGAGTGTAATGCACTTTATCTGTTTTAAAAAATTCCTGAAGACATATCCAGATGAATATACAGCTACGCTATATCTAGTACACATGCCCATAGGTTTCCAGGCACTCTGTGTGTACACCACAGGTGAACTACTATCAGAAACAATAGTGGCCGCATGAGCAATGAGGAGTAAAATGGTAGCAGCCCCATTTTCCTTACACTCCAATTTGCTCTCTGTCAAGAATTCACATGCACATTCTGGCACGTGCAGCCCCTCTTCATGCACAATATGTGCAGGTGAATTGGACTGGTGTGCTTTTGCACAAGGGAATAGGCAGAACCCCCTTGTTAAAAACTGAGCAGTCAGCCCACCTTGTGTGCACCAACATCCAGCTGAATGTGGGCCAAGACTTTAAAAGCCTCATTCCTAGGAATTAATTCTTTAGAATTCTATCTGCTGTATGGGTGGTGGTGGTTAGCTGGCTTTTGGGGTTTGTTTCAGGGTATTTTTCATATGGTTTGGGGATTATGGGGTTTGGATAGAGGGAGTTTACGTTAATTTTTGATTCTATTAACATTTTTTTGCCTATATTTTGCTTCAATGCTATTATGCAAATCCAGGACCAGAAGCAAAGTCCTTCTCTCAGGAAGGACAGAAATCACTGATCTCAAACTCACAAGCAGTAAAAATTGTGAGAAATCTTCCAAATCTAATATAAAAAATTATTTTTCTTGTACCGTATGTAGACACCATGCAACAAAAAATCCTCACAGTAGAGTGAATGACTTCGAACTATCCTGGAGAGTTTTCTGAAGGAGAAGCCATACAGGAAAACTGCACTTTTACAGTGTGTACATGTACAGTAAGCATATATGATGTGAAGAGATGCATTTCCCAACAGAGGTAGCTAAACCAAGAGAGTTGTTGCAGGCTTTACAGGAGCTACAACGGGAATATGGGTGGGAGAAAAAAACAAATGGATGTAGTGCATGTTTTAGAGATTCCTGAGCAGAATGGGAAGGGCTCATTTACCTCTCCAGTCCCCCACCTCAACATCAGAATTAAGTCAGATTTTGCTGCCAGCTTTACTAAAGTCAGTTACATTAATATAGAAATCATGTCTAAAATGTCTCTCCATAGGTCTTCCCTATGACCAGGAAACATGCTGAACAGTCACTCAGCTTTTTAACAGCTAAATCACCCCTTTTATCTTTCAGGGAACCTCTATAAGATACCAGTAGATACTATGATTTCCAAGTCATAAGTGCCAAAGCAGACATTTCTTGCACCACTGAAACATAAGTCTTGCTGGGAGTAGAACAGAACAAGTTTGAAAATGTCATACATCACAAATTAGTTTAAAATCTGGAAAATTCATTAAGATTAGGTATAAATATCCAGTCTCATGACTGGCAGATCAACTATCCCTCAGCTAAGAACTACATTCCATGGAACTGAAAAACTGGTAGGGATACTCTTTCACAAGAGTACACACAGAAACAAAGCATGGTGGAAGAAAAAGGTAAGGTTGTGGACAAGATATGACTGTGCCTAAGTGGGTAGATGTTACACTTTGATACCCACTGTACTTTTTAAGCCATTGTATTGTAATCTCATCATTATAATATTAAGACCAGACACCTAGGGGCTAAAATTAAGAAGTTAAGAGTTTAGTTTATGATGATGTGGTTGAATCGGTGCTGTTATAATTGGTGCATTATTTCTTCTGAAAGCAGTGAGCCGGTAAACACAGTAGCCAAGGGTATGTAGGAGTAATTCTTGTTCCCTGCTGTCAGAGATCATGGTCTTAAGCTTATTTTTCCTTAATACAAAATTGACAGATTTAGTGTTTCTCAAGGCAAGTTGTTTTTCCTAGCCTTTATATATACCATACCACTGTATTTCCTGGAACACAAGGCAGTGTATTGTATGGTAACTATAAGAGTGCTTATTGCTAATAATCTCTTTGCATTATCATCATATTTGCTGACATCACATCAATCTTTAGTCCCCTTTTTAAGGTATTTATAATAACAGAAGGCAAAAATCTGATTGCTGTGTTCCAAATATTGTTAGCCAGCATTTGGAAAATTAACATTGTAAATAATATAGCATACAGCATTAGTAAGGGAACTTGTCCATTTGCAAAGATCATCAAAGCATGCAGACCCTTGTGATAAACTACATCTGGTATGGTGGCTTTAGACTACAAAAGACTGTGTGGTACATTGACCAGACAGAACATTTGCACAGAAGATTAATACAGAAGAACACAGTCACCAGGCAGGAATCATATTTCATATGATTCAGTAGGATCAAGCTCTAGGATCAAACTACGAGCAGTGAAACGGGTCAGACAATATAAAATGTGCTTCCATAGCATCAAACAGACCTGCAAATATATTTTACAGATGAAAGAGGCCAGAGAGTGAGACAGAGCTCTGGATCATTAAGTATTTCAATCATTTAAGAGACTGATTTGGAAAAGAAGGAAGAAGTCTATTATTTTCCTTGTCAATTAAAGGCAATTAAAGGGAAATTAAATACTCAGTTTTGGAAAAAGAAGGCAACACAGGTTAACAACACTGACACCAGTCCCTTCGTATTAAAAAAAAAAAATAGTGCAAATACTTTGGGTTTTAGGATAAAACTTTTTTAAAAAGTAGATTTTTAATAGGCTTCTATACAAACATTTAATATGCATAAAATAAAAGACTTACGGGAGAGAAAAAGATTTATAGTGTATTCCAGATGTGCCTCCTATCAACATCCATGCTGAGCCACTCTTTGTTCAGAATCCTAATTAATTTGCAGAAATACTTAAATACAATGAAGTCAATATAAAAAATATCTGATTTAATCCTGTACTAGATGTGCCTGAATAAGGCAAAGCTAAGCCTCAGGAAGAAATGCAAAGTTTTGAAATAATCCAATTTTTCCTGCAGATTTTTCCAAACCTTTACATTAGGGTGCTTTCCAGATTTGTGCAACCAAGACATCCTTTTAGAGAATCCTAGCCTTTTATCCTGGATATTAGGAAAAACATGAACGAATCTTTGTCCAATGACTGAACCTTGAGGAACTGCTGGATATTTTTTCTCATTAATATAAAAACATCATTTTCTTTCCTATATAAATATTGTTCTCAGTCAACATGAATTATAATACTCTTCCCTTTTAGAATACCTATTTTAATTTTTGTACTAATGCTAACCTTCACAGTTGTAAAAGTTTAATGTGGGCATGTAAAGATTAAGGGAAGTTTATATTGAAGGCTATTTTGGAGGAAGTCTTTTTCAAGACCTCTGTGTTTATCCTTAAATTATTTTCTTTTAAAGGAAAATTTACCCTAATAGGTTTTAGCCTCAAAATGGAAGACCAAAAGACCATATTCAGTCTTCAGTTTTGAGATGCCTATTGCTCATTCACATGAACTGCATAAAGTAACTTCCATGAACTGCATAAAGCAACCGAACAATGACTCTGTCAGACATCTACAAGCCCATGTGGAACTCACACTCTCTTTGGGTTGTCAAACATCCAGAAACCCTGGACAGATGGCCAAAGTCTGAGCAGAAAAAAATGTATGTTTTACATACATTTACATACAAGATTTAATGCTATGTTAAAATTACTTTTCTGGCAGCCAGCTGTGGATGGGAGGATTCTTCTATTAGCTGAAGTGCTGGCCGCAAATGATTACTTTTAAGTCATTTTTGTGAAGAGATTCAGCCTAAACACATTTAGCAACAGGAGAGAGGTCTGATAAAATAGACCATTCAGATAAATTATTGCATTTTTTCTTTTAAATATTGTCTTAAGATCTCACTAAATATTCATTTTCACAGCTTTCAAGTGACTTGCTACTTAAAAAAATAGTCTGATTTATCCTTCCTTCAGAACTGTAAAATATGTATTGAACCCTTATCCCAAGTGTTTCCTGCTTCTGTTTACTTATGAAACCTCTTGACAGTCTTGATTAGAAAATGTCACTTAGAACTCTTTGATCTGGTAATATAGCAATGACATTTTTGACAATTAATAAAATGCCAGAATATAATATTGAACGACACTACCTTTTTCTATTAAAAAGGGAGCAGACTTTACCATAACAACTTAAGTTAATTTCACATAATAAATTACAGAAATATAAAATCCTTTCCATTTAAAAAAGTTTAGGTTGAAAAAAAAGATTGTGGAAGAAGTCTCACGGTCTTTGCCATCTTATCTTAGTCCTTTATGTCACATCATCAACCTGATCTTATAAATATTATGTTTATATGTTATTATTTTTTATCATACTTTTCTCTTATTTGCATTTCTCTTATTTTATAATTTGGTTTAATCTAATGGTTTTAATTATTTATAGAACTCAACTGCATTATAATTACCAGACACATAACTGAGGCCTTGTCTAAGCAACTTTACACTTATTTTACTTATATGTGAGTCTTTTTCCCGCCCTTTCTCTTTTATGCACGATTATAGTAGTAGTGAAAAAGCAACTCACAGCACGAAACTTGAGACCTTGCCAACACTCAGAGAGATTTTTTTGGTGTAAACACATTAAAATATATCCTGGTGAATACTCCCAAAGATAAAGCACAAAAGAAAATTAATTTGCCAAATAACACCAAAAAAATCAAGACCTGAAAAATGTTATTTCTCCTACTAAACATAGTACAAATAAATCCTATTGCAGAGAAGTGCCCTGGGTGTTAAAAGTTCATCCGTTCAATTAACATTTTTTCCTTTTTTTTCAAAGATTTCTTAGTAAAGAGAACTGTTCTATCTCTTTCCCTGACAAAAATGGATAAATTACTTTCTTTGCACAAATATTTTTAATGACCCCCTAAAATTTCGACAGTTGCTTATATGAATATTTTTATTACCTATACTTCCTAGCTTATTTCTAAATTTGATTATGACAACACTTCCTTCCCTCACAGAGATGTTGCACAAATAGGCACATTACAGATGATAGGATATACAAGTGTTATGGTGTAGGGAATGGCACAAGTTATCAGAAAAATGAAAAAGGACAAGTGAGAGATTCAGAATTCAGAATGGGAGCCACAAGCATATTCATATAGGATTCTTTTAATTTAATTTTCAAGGCTTTCAAGTTAAAAGTTTCAACTAAAAAAGCATATTTGTACATCCATAGCAATTCCTAGGTAGTGTTTCATTACCAGTTTTAGTTACCATTAGCATGTATACTCTGAGCAGTCATTCAGAGCAGCAGAAGAAGTTTTCTCAATAAACTAAACCGTATGTCATGTTTTCTATTTCCACAAAATACAGTCTTGGAAAGAAAACAAGATTGTCCCTGGATGGGCTTCCACACCTAAGTTTCCATGTGCATCTCACTTAGACATCAAGGAAAACCTTTGAAAGGAGAGTAATGGCCATTAATATTAATCACTCCATTACGCCAATAACTCAATCCAACAGAGTCAGGTTCTACATGATGTATTTAAGTAAATTTAAAATACAACCACCGTGACTTGTTCATTTATCTAATGGCTTCTTTCCACCTTTACACATTGCTCACAGTACTGAATCAGAAAAAATAGCCATGTGGTCTCATTAAGACACTCATGTAATTAAAAAACTTTCCATTTTCTGCATGCTTTTTTTCTCCTAAATCAGTCATCAAGTGTGTCTGTCCACAACCTGTCCTGCTGAATCTCTGGAGCAACACAGAAGACAGAGAGATAACTCCTCAAATTGTGGCTTTAGATTTTGGATTGTCACAGAATTATGCCATAAGGAGTTAAAAAAAAAAAAAGAAAAGAGGAAAAAAAACCAAAAAGTTGTAACAGGCTGTATTTTACTTTAAGGTCAAATTGCTAATACTTTCACTAGCTTTCTTTTAAATTATGTTTTTAGACTTTTACATATAACTCAACATGGTCTGCAGACTTCATAAATACAAAAAGAATGAATATTAATGTTTTCATTTACAACAATCTTGAAGGACCCACGCTGTATCCACAGTGATGGAGACATTAAGCTGCTTACCTTGTGCCATACACAAAAGGAACTGGGAATAAAATCATGATTGAAGTAGCTCTTAGTTACTTCATAATCAAATTTTGTAGGAAAAAAAATTTGTCATAATCAAATTTTGTAGGAAAACCTGTGTGCTAATTTCCTGTATAAAATTGTAGTTTTTCTAAAGCTATTTTTATTTCCTTTTCTTGACAGGAAAAAAGTAATTTTATTTTGATGTGATATAAAATTATTTATTTCAGGCCAATTAAATTTAAAATTTATTTCCTGCCTAGAAATTTGTAATTTAAAGCCTATCCTCTCATGCTGAGAAGGCTTCCATGGAGGTCTTACCATTGATTTAGTGTCTGGGTATGAGAGAAGAATCACTCTGCTCCTGTCTTCAGGACCCAGGTTGTGACCAAGGATACGCAGTGCCACTCCCTGCTTGGTCCTCTAGCATGATGAGAGGGATGATTTCACAGAAGGGAATCCAGAGATAACATTTACCACTTCTAAAAGCAGTCTAGAGGCAGTGGGGGTGGGACTGGTGAGAGCATGAGGAAACCATAAACCCTTTGCCTGGTTTTGTCACTGCATTAAGTGGCTTTGGTGTCGCTGTGGGTGGGTCAGGGTTATAGAGCCATCTTCACACAGATCTGCTGAGCCTGAGGGCTGCAGGCACACTTACTGAATTAGGATGACATTTTCTTAATCCAAAGAGAAGGAAAATAAAAAACATTCCGTGTTTTAATATGTTGATAAGGAAATTCTTGCAAACTGATCTTTAGGAGCAAAGAGAGAAGAGTGTAATATGTTAGGATGCCTCTAATTTTTCTGGATTTCTACCTCTAACATTAGTGCGTGTAAATGTGCCACGTTTGGATTGTTAATGGGAACATTTTGGGTTTTAGACTTGCCATCCACACAGTTTTTCAAAATCTTATTGATCACTGTGCCTGAAAAACACCCAAAGGAATTTTTCTTGCCTTCACATGAGAGACACCCAGATAAGAGCCCACTATGCCTATAAAGTGGCAGAATAAGAAAGCAAGTGAGAGTGCTCCTTGCATGCCCTATATTTGTGAGGGAAGACAGATCATCCACTAGGTCTTATCGATCGGTCCCTGCCATGGGGACTCCAGGGTCCTCAGCAGTGTTTATGATATTTTACGCCACATTAACTGTCGAGATGATATGCTATGACAGATCTCTTAAAAAGTGTACCCCTGAGCTCTAAATTGTTCCAATTATGCCTTTAGCATAACAGTTGCCTACCAAAGGGCACCACCGCTCAGTGCCTTAGGAAAAGGAGGAGAGGAGGGGAGCCAATAATCGTCACATGTGCTGACCTCCCTCTACCCTCACCCAGCAGAAGCCTGTCATTGCTTTCATTCACTGTAGCTTTTCATAATCCTTAACATATGGCCTTTGTTTTGATAGGCATGAAATTACATCAAGGTCATTTTTAATAACTGTCAATAGCCCCAGAACAGCGGTCAGCTTTATTGACACCTTAGTTGAAGGGCTCAGAGAGCTGTAAGTAGTGCACACACCCTGCTTGAGAAAGCTGATCCACTGGGAAACAGATTATTATTGATATTAGTAAATTAGTATTGATAGAAATTTGATGGGTATCGTGCATCTAGTTCCCTCCACAATACACTAATGTCAACTAAAGCCCACAGCTCCCTCCATTTCAGACAGGCAATTTATTTGCATTCTCTACATCTCTTTGTTAGAGGGTGGGAAAAGGGAATAGCAGGGGGAAGAGGAAAGCACACATGACAACAGCAACTTAGGCTTGCAGGCACATATGAAGGTGCTTCTGGAAAACAGAGGCTTCTATGGAAGTAGCTGCTTTCTCTTAATTGGAGAAGAAAATTCCTTCCCATGCACATTCTTTTATCCTCTCATTGTCCCATTTCTGTCACTTCCCTGTTTCTTCCCACTTTTTGAGCTCTATTTATCACCTGCTTTGCTCGGCCTAACAAGAGACAAAATGTTGCATCTTGTATAGATGCTAGACATTTTGGAGATTTTTGTGACAATATCTAATACTGTCTATACACTCCTGTATCTGTCTGTATCATCTAACATCAGCACACAAATAGTACAAAGCACCCTATGTCAGTTCTGGTCATCATGCTTTCATGAAGGAAAGACAAGGAGAGTGGAGTTCATAATCAATTTCTGTCATTTTGCTACAGTGACCATACCATATGCCAATGGTTGCTGGCATGTCAATTTTATTAAACAAATATTTAGAGGCTCCAAACAGAGAGATCAAGCATGCCTCCAAATATCAACAGAAGCAAAACAGAAACTCTGACAGACTTGAAAATGGAAAAATAAAATTAAATTAAAGAGAAATATACAGACAGCCTCACTTGAACATGAGTTACCTAAAATGCATTCTAAACCTGCATAATGGAGGATGGTTCCAATCTTCTCCACATAAAACACAAGATGGGAAGCATTTACAACCAATATAACTTGCACAAGCTTGGTTTTTTTTACCTATAGTATTGTCAGATAGATAGATAGATATTAAAAATCAGTTCTTAGTCTGGTTCTCAGTCTTGTCTTAATAACATGTTATTATCCAAAACTATGCACAGCAATTGAGGATCCTGCCTGACAACTCCTTCTGTTTGACAACTTCCTTGAAATGCATCTACTTACTTCCAATGTGATGTTTTAGTCCTTTAATGACTGGTAATCCATACAAGGGCAGGATATGAGCCTTTACCATGTCATATACATCAGTTTTCACATCAAACTCAGCTATTTTTATTTTTTTCTAAAGGAAGGAAGTTGATATTTACTACACCAATAAAACAGTAAAATTATATTTATATAAAGAACCCTTGCTCAGCTGATTAAGATTTCTCTTCATATCGGGTATTGAAAGTTCATAAATCACATGAATATCATAAAATCAGATGTATTGCTAAACAGTCTAATTCTAAGAAAATCCTGCTGTCATACAGTATGGTGGAAAGAAGGAAGAAAAGTATATTTCTGAGAACAGGATAAATCCTATTCTGGTCTGGTCTGTTCTTTATATACCCAATAGCTACTGTTATTGGGAATAAACCAGAAAGTTTAAGACAATTAAGAAACTATGTAAACCCTAAGGTGACAATTAGGTTTTTTGGTAGTGAACAAAACTGAAATGTGTAGTACTGCAAGTAATTCTATTTTTTTCTACAAAAAGCAACCACAGTTTGAATTTTTTATAATTCCTTATTTCTCTAGGAAATCCCTCACTGCCAGTCCTACTGGGAATTTTGCTTTTCAACCATGTTCACTAAGCAGAAAAGCTTAGTGTTTGACATCTCACTGTTTGGCAAATCTTCCCAACAACACCAATGCATTCAGAAATCAGTAACAATCAGATCTCATGAACCTCATAATATTTTTAATGTAATATCATCACACCTTGAAGACCACCATCAGCAGAGCAACAGATAGACAGAAAACATCTCAGTTTTCATGATTACTCTTGAGCTGACTAAACCCAGGTTTTACTAGATTCCCTATTAAACTCAGTCCAAAGAATCTTCTGCCTACCTATTTGCTTAGCACATATAACTTTGAAATATCTTAGGCTTGGCTAAACCTTGTGCCTAGTCAGAGAAAGAGAGAAACAGACTGTC
This sequence comes from Taeniopygia guttata, assembly GCF_048771995.1. Lineage (NCBI taxonomy): Eukaryota > Metazoa > Chordata > Aves > Passeriformes > Estrildidae > Taeniopygia > Taeniopygia guttata. The sequence continues at coordinate 70,958,452 of NC_133026.1, read as the reverse complement.
CTCAGTGATACCCAGTGAACAGACAAGGGGAAAAAAATCCTGCAGTAACCTTACTGAGAGTTAGCACTAGAACACATCTCCCAGAGAAGTTGTGGACTATCCTTCCTTGGATATATTCAAAAGTCAGTTGACCACAGCCTTGAGTGATCTGCTGTTGGGCCTACCATCAGCAGGAAATGTTGCATTAGATGGTCTCCAGAAGACACCTCCCACCTCAGCTATTCTGTGGCTCACCAATATTTCTTCTTTTGTCATCCAGTGGCCTTTCCATCCTACCTTCAAACTAACAGCTAAGATAATCTTTACATCCGAGTCTAATGGCTATAATAGATCTGCTCTAACTGCTCTCTCCAAAACAAACTTCATGAGCTTCACACAGCAAAACCAATTCAGATCCAAAATTCTTCAAAAAGAGAAGCACAGGTGGTCAAGGTAACAAGATATCATGAAGAAAAAAAAGTTGATTTTAGTAACACATGTCACCTCATTGAAATGCTTACATGCATTTTGATGTGTACAGGAAAAAAAGCCATGGTGGTGCTGTGTAAGGTAGGTGTGCATCACCTTCCTTCTCTACAGTAAAAAAAAGAGAGGAGGTGAATTGGCACAAGGAAACAAAATGCATTCAAATGCAATCCCATCATTAGGCAGGACCAAATGGAGGGCCAGTATTTCTTAAGTACTGTCATTACATAAGGAGCATTTGTTGCCTTATTCTGGAGCAATGAACTCAACAGTATTGCATGATCTGAGTGTCCTTATGTGTGGGTAGAAAGAAAGAAGAAAAGGATAGTTTATTGCTTTGTTTTGATTCCAAAGCAAAATAATTATATGAAGAGTTTTTTTCAAACTTGTTTTGAGTCACTTATCTGTGTAAGCTCTTAAGTTCTAAAGAGGATAAGAAAAGTTTAGAAGGCTGGTTTTGGTTGTATTCTTCTTGGGGGGAAGGTGAGGTGTATTTTCCCTAGCTATTATTAGCAGGCTTTTTTCCCTAACTATTATTACAGCTTAAATCATAAACTTTTTATAAACAGAAATAGCTAAAAAATACCTCCTCATGCACATATGACAGTTCAGTGGAATTTGCAGTATATCAGAGGTTATATATTCACTTTCAGAAAATAATAAAACACTCTACAAACACCCATTTGATGTGAATATGCTTGAGAATCAGCTACAGTCAGCTTGGGTGCACAGCCTGTTAAGCAAAAAACAGGAGACTGCTTCAACATCTCCTGGAAGAAAAATATTTATTTATGTGCAACATACTACTGTCTTAATAGTATGCTATTTAGTGACAAAGATGACTACATTTTCTACTTTGCCTCCTTCTGTATTTTTGTCTTGCCTTAGCAAGTTCTTATTGTCTGTCATAAATTAATTGTCTATGTTCCAAAACCATATTTGTGCTTTTATAGAAGAGGACCTTCCAGACAGCAAGAAACAAATGCCGCTAACACAGTCTGCCGCTACAGAAGGTATACACATCTTAGGCAGTCTTTTATTTTGAAAACTGTTTTTATGTTACTTGAGCTTTAGCTTGTAAAAGCCTTTCTGGCCTGATATAACACAACTATGAAACTAGGCAGTGCTAACATGTTGCTAGTCTAAATAAACTAAGTCCTGTCTAGAAACAGGACTTGGAAACAAAGTGACTTTCCTGGCAAATGAGCGCCCTTGCCACCAGGCTTCAGAGTCACCTTCATTCAGTTACTCTACAAATCCATTGCCGAAGGTTATAGGAGCATTTATGCAAAAATAAGAGCTACCAATAGAAGAACTAAGAGGTTATTATCTTGGGGCATCTATAAAATACCAGGATGAATAGAACCAGATTAATTCTTGGCCAGGGGAGGTGAAGTCTACTCCTGGAAAAGCAGAGCTCTTTTGGCCCATGACCTTGTTTTCAGTGTAGTCTACCTCACAGACTTTAACTTCTAGGCTAAAAGGATAACGGCAGCTTCTTTAAATCGGTCATGCAGAGAACAGCATCTAATTCCCCACTAAGGTTAACCTGGAAATTAACTGGAAAAAAAACTTTAGAGAACTGTCGCTTTCAGAATTTCAAAAGGAACAATTATTGCTCTTCCATATGAAATTACTATTTCACTTCTGCAAATATTTCCTGGTTTTTCTTTTTTCTTTTAAAGAAATAAACTAACTAGGGAAAACAAAATAAATGCCAGGGTTGAGACATGAGACCTGCCAACTTCATATTAAAAATTCCAGCTATACTTATTGCTGGGCTGAAGCCATTTGATAATATGCCAAATGACTTCTCAGCAAGTGTTTTCCAAACATTGGAAATCCAGGGTGCTGGGACCATAGGCAAAACATAGGAATATTTATGAAGTGATGCCACCCAGCAAGAAAGCAGAACCAGTGCTTGTGCATCACAACTGAACAAGCATCCATGGGGAAGACAGACAGTATGCAAATAGATCAGCAGCTGTAGATTCAGGATACACTTTGCATAGGCTGGACTGCTATTTACTATGCTCTCTCTGAATTCAATTCCCAGATATAAGTGATGTTTAGCCATTTATATGGAGGAGACGTGACATGAAAATCCTATAATATGCAACATTTGTGGGTCTGTGGAAAACTCATGCACAAAATAAGCAGACAACTTGCTTTGCCTTTGAGGAACATAAAACTCAAGTGGGAAAATTAATCTGAAAAGAAGGGAAAGAACTCTGTGAGTGAGGAATGCTGCAACAGAACAGAAACCTAAGAGGTAAGCTTCAAATGAAATGCACCCATAGACCCAAAAGAGATCCTTGTAGCCTGAAATATTAAGTTTTAAAGGTCCCAAATACAAATTCAAAGACCTACTGCACAATATAAAGTTCACTCATCCCACTGACTGAGCTACAGCAATAGCTAAAAAGGAAAAGTCTGCAATGATGGAACAGGGAAAAAAAAATCATGCAGAGGAAATAGACGACAAAAAGAACAAAAACTTCTCCAAGTATAGAGCCAGATGTGAAAACAGAGGTTACAAATAGAACTATGCGTGAAAAGCAGGAACACTTCTCTACCTAATCCCAACCCATTCTCTGCTGCCAGTTAAGCCAGGTGTTATCTTCTGATAATATCTCTTCACATCCCCATTCTTCTTCAATATGTGAATGAATAATCTAAGCAAAACCTTCTTAAAAGGAGAAAGTGAAATAGGAGACTACAAGCTATGAATCAGTTTAAATTATTTTACGTGTTTTTTTCCCTTCTTTCCATACTCTCTACACTTGAAGAGTACTTCTCCAATGACTACCAATATGGATGCAGAATAAAGCAGTGAGAAAAATTAATGCAGTTACATTAAGATTTTACAGAAAACTACTTCTTTCAGATAGAGCAGTGTGTAATACTACTACTACTCAGACTTCAATATATTTTCTAGAGTTTTGGTAATAAAGTAGGTATTTACTTAAATGTATTAATTAAAAGGAAAAGTGGTGCGTTTTTTTAGAAGCCACAGGAAATAAAATAGACCAGTTTTGAGGAATTTCATCCCTGAATATTGCATATAAATATAGATATAAATTAGGATGTTCTTTATTTTTGTTTTTTAGGTAGATGTTAGTCAAACAAATACTGTGCTTTGTGATGTATGAGACCTCATTGCAAAACAGAGATATATATAAGAATCAAGCAAAGCAAGCACATGACAAAACAATGTCAAAAAAATTATCTGGGTCAAATTTTACCAAAACTTTGGCAATGAATCCAGGATCAAAAATATTTTATTACATATAATAAATGGTTAAAAAAAAAAAAAAAGTTGACCTATTGAAATTTTGACATCTATAAAAGCATCATGTGTGTTATCATTTACCTCACTCTTTAAAAACAGCTACACATTATTTCTGTCCAGTCTCATACAGAGTACGAAATTTCTTCATTTCTGAGGAACACAAACTAACACTGTTCCAAGTCACTCATTAAAAAGTAGTTCCTATTCCAGTAACAGTACTGTGTTTCTTCATAGTGCATCACACATAAAGTGTAGCAGGATAGAGGCAGCTTTATTGTCATAGAATCAGAGAATTTTAGTAAAGCTAACTTTCTACCGGAAAATACAATGCAACTGGCAGAACCTGCCCTAACAATAGTACAATGGGAGGCCTTGGATTGCAGAGAGGCTTATGTGCTTTTGCGTGTCACAACCAGGAACTATCTGACTAACTTCCATATACCTCAGGAAGCCAATGTCCCTCAGGGTTGTATCTATAGTGTAGACATTCTGATATTTTGCATGAGCACAAAACTTTTAAGAACAAATTCCCTGAAGAAAAAAAAATCAATGGTTAGAGGAAAACCAAAAAACAAAAAAAATACCAAAAAAACCCACCCAAAGCCCCCACACCAGTAAAACAAACAAAAAAAACTTTCCCTCAGTAAAATAAGATAAAAAATAAAAACCCACCAAACAACAAAACCCAAAAGCTAAACTGAAATGGCCACACTTGGGGAATAGTTCATCTCAGTTGTGAAGATGGAGAAGTCCCAAAAAGAAATTTCAGATCACTGGGCATTTAAGGGGAATCCAGCCGTTTAATAGCAGGAAACAATTTTTTCTAATCTCATGCTCTGTTTTACCACCCTAAGCACTGAGATATCTCTGTAAGAGCTTCTGGAAATTGCATGATCTTTGATTCAAGTTCAAACATGCCCTTTTGTTCCATCCAATAATCATAGTTTCTCATCATGGCTCCATTTTAGACCCAATAGTACCTTTCTAGGGTTGCTTTCCAGCCACTCTGCCAGCTTGGGCATAGACGCTGGGCTGGACAGCAGAGATCTCTCAGGTGTTGGACAGGTGACATTCCCCTGTGTTTGTGTAACCCCTCCCTCACCACCATGGCAGGGATACACAAGGGAAGCCAGCGACATTACAACATAAAAGTCTATGCAGAGTAGGAGTGCTTCAATAACCACAAGAAGTGATGCTTTAAGACTGCCCTGTAGCTCTTAGCTGGAGAACCTGTGAAAGCAGAAAGCCTGCAGAGCTGGAACTGCACCCCAGGAGCACATCATCCAGCAGGCAAAGAGGCACGAGAGTGATATGTAAACTGTGTGTGTGTCTGAACCACTTTTTTTCCAGTCCTTGACTTGATACCAAGATGGCAAGCAAAAAGGAGAAAGTAGAAGTCTGAGCACTGTCTCAAAGAAGCCAGACTATACATGAGCATCTTGTGCTTCTGCAGTACCACAACATGCCAAGCAGCATATCTGGCTGTCACATATGCTGAGTATTGGCTCACTCATCTGTTTGCAGGGAAACTAGTAAAGAGGGACATGCTCTCATTTGGAAAGAGCATGTCGCTGTCCTCAAGAAGTATATAATGGCTTTCATAAAGTTAAGCTTAATTAAGCAGCAAAAACATACAACTTCTGCAAACATTTAAAGCAACATAAAAAATAAAGTGCCAGTTTTTGACTGCTCTACATAACTCATATGTCATTACATTTAGTTTTAGCAAAACAGATCTTATTTCTCACTGGGTTTGAGGAGAAAGTATGTTCAAACATCTCATGATAACAATTTGTCAGAGGTGGCACATTCAGTCTGACGGTGGCATGTTCTTGTACCCCCTGTCAGGGGTGGCATGTTCACCCCACATTCCAGGGGATGCTGAGGCACAAACCCCTGTTGCTTAGTGCCTGCACTGCATGCCACCTTGGTGCAGTTGAATATGTACATATTTATCCTTCTGCCTTTACCATGGTCTTCTGGTCTCCTGAGAGGAGTAAAAAGATGAGTTGTCTTGATTTGGCTCTCAGGCATTTCAACCACAATCTCTGTCATGGATGTCACGATGATGGCCCTGACAAAATTAGTCATGAGATAGAAGACTGAAATTTTCCAGTAAAAAAAAAAATGCAGGCAGCAATTCATATTTGGTTCACTTATTGCTATTATGCACAGGCACTATTTCGATATCCACTGACCCATTTGGGAAGGATTCCAGTGGTTTGAGTAAGGACAGAAACAAAGTAAAAGATACCACATACAATGGTGGTTCTGGCTGAGATGATGATAAACAAAGACTCAAAAATTACAGCGCAGGCATTGGTCATCAACAGAAAAGGACACTATAATTCTCTAAGTGGAAGGAAATTTTGTCTTGGCATCTTCCAAATCCAAATGTATCCCTGGAAGTGACTACCCAGTACTAGGGTCACCTGATGATTAAAACTAGCCAGTTTTCCTGATTCAGGGCAAATTTAGGAAAAAACTACCAAATGGGGCCCACCTCAGAAAGCAAATCCACATAAGCCCCTCCCCCCAACCGGTTTGGGAAAAATTTCCTTGGAGATAAGTGGAAAAAACCTGTTTATTTAACAGGGAAAGCACTCCTCAGCACAAAAAATGAATACTAGCAGATGACAAAGCTCATTTGCTGCTCTGAAGAGATGACAACTTCAGAAAGTCTCTCCTGTGGCTGGTCGCTCTGTTATCAGTCCCTCCAGCACTGGGAAAGGCTGCTGCCCAGAGTAGGTCACAAAGTGAACTCTCTCGCAGCTCCCTGGGTCCCGGGTTCAAACAGGTCCAAGAAAAGGGAAAGAAAAAGCAACAGTCCAGGGAAAACTTCTCTGCCTCAGTGGCTAAACTAACTAAGAAGCAAAGAAGCGCTCTCTTCTGCTCTGTCCGTGCCCAGACAGCACAGTCCAGCACAGAATGTGGAGTGTTGCTTTTAGAGGAGTGAGTGCAGTCTCTGATAACCAACTTTGTGCTTTTTCTTCTCCTTGCCTTCACCCTCAGAACCAATCTTGAAGGCACAGAATATAATATCCAGCATCAACAGAACAGAAGACTGGGGATACAAGCATCATAATGTCACCCTAGGACACCAATGCAACCTAAGTTTAGGACTTTACCAATGATTATGGGAACTGAACATAAGTGTTTGCATAAGGTTGACTTTAACTCTCACGGTTTCTTATTCAAGTCTGGTGCTTATACATTTATGGGGGGCAAATTGTTTATATGTTTAACATTTACATGCTTAACATTATTTCTCTCAAATATTTTCAAAGGGGTTTTTTTTGGTCATTTTGTCTACCTATTGATTGAAAGAAACTGCTTTGGGGCAATATTTACACAATTATTTATGGTACAGTAGCAGGAGCTATACAAAATTAATCTTATAATTGTTCAACTTGAGTCATAGAAGTTGACACTCTTGGTTTGCAAACAACCTCCCATTTGCAGTGTAGCAGCATAGTCTTTTGCACGATTCTGCAACCAAAAGCAGCTATCAGGTAACTATTAAAATTAAAAGCAATTAAGATCTTAAACAGGCAGTTATGGCAGGCATTGCCATAAACTGACACAGAACAAAAAAAAGCTCCACTCATATTCATTAGGCATTTGTCACAATGTGTACCCTGCATGCTTTTGTTTGAATAGAGAAGCAATTATGTTTTAATACACTTACATTCTACTCATCTCCTCATCATCCTAGGATAATGAGTCATTAGAAAAAGGAATATTATATACAGCAATACAACTTATTGTTCTGTGCAAATTATTATTGCATTAGCTGAGCATAACTACCTGACAGGAAAGCTTAGTTGTCAGCAGTTTTTGTTTGTGCTTGTACTATCCATGCAAGCTTCCAGAAAGCTTTTCCTTATCTAGGCCTGGTTTATGCTCTTAGTGAACCTAAGGTTCATGACCCCTGCATGGGATAGAGGCAGAGGGGACAAAATTTGATGACATAAAACATATTAAAATATAAAATTTCTATGAAGCTGCCATGTGACTGGCTCCCATGAGGCACAGATGTATCAGAAGGAAGTCCAGAACATACAATTATCATGACTACAGCAGAGTAACTTATTTAATGCAGCAAACAGTGGACATGAAATTAAGAAAAAGCATAATACTCATTTTCATATAAATTGACATCATCAAATTGCTGAAGTACACAGTCAAGGCAGAAAGGCTGGGAAGATCATTGGTGCTAAATGATGAGAGTCAGAGTTCAGGCTTTTTTTCTACAGATGACCTGATTATCCTTAAACCAATGCCAAGATAAAAATCATGCTTCCACACCCATTGAGCTACTATATCAGCTCTGAAAAGGAGCTATGAAAAACAGCAGTGAAATATTAGGCAAGGTTAAACTATCTGTATTTAAGCTGTGTGTGCTGTGTCCTTGTCCTCACCTACTGCAGGATGTCAGGAGCGTGACCCCGACGGAGACCTCACGCAGTCTGGGGACACTGCAGTACTCATCTCCAGGAGAAGTGAATCCTTTTCCTGCAATGATGTCCAGACTGGAGCTGGCTATTAGCTCTGCTGGAGCCATTACCCTACAAGCCATAAACAGCATAAAGGAAGATGGGTAATTGGTTAAGGATGTTGAGAGGCTATATTTTTACTGCCCAAACAAATGGTTCTTTAAAGTAGGACTCTGCCATTCCTTATTATATTACTGCATTTAAAGCAAGCCTAAAAATAAATGGGTGTTTCAAAGTTAGTAAAGATAGAAGGCCAAAATTCTGCTCAGCAATAACTATTGAATAACCAAAGAATCAACTTTCATCACATCTCTCCATTATGTTTACAATTAATATCTTTATAAACTAATACAAAAAACTTCTTTCTGGAGGTAACTGGTTCAATTGGTTCTTCAGAAAAAAATTTCTACACTCCTTGGATTTCCAAAAGTGAATTTACCAGTTACAATATTTCTCCTTTATCAATGTATCCCTGCACTTGATCAGCATCAAAAGAGGGAATAGATATATGCATGTGGGAGAAGAGTTAATTATTTCCTCTCTTACAGCAATAGGGGCATGCCATTAATTCTGCAGCATATGGCACAATATTAGAACCTATTGCTACTACATTTTCATCATATTAGAATGCTAATACTAGGTCACACTCTTTATATAAATCTAATAAAATACATGAGAAATAAGTTTTGGGCCTTGGTAAATTCTAGGTTGTTTTTTATTCAGTTTTTTTTCCTAAATAGTAGGCTTTAAACCACAAGTTAATAATATGTACAGAGAAAGCATTTTAAAGTCATTTATACAGTTAAAGGCAAGTCAGGAAAAAGTGATAAATATCTGTATGTATACAGTACTAAAACGACCCTGGAAAATCAAAGCTTTTGTTGCAAAGTGAAAGGCATAATGTGCTATAAGTCTTTCATAAACACTTCTATGATACCTTTGTGAATCTTAATGAACTATTACTGGAGTTTGTGGCAGAGGCATACATCATCCTATGTTTACAGAAATACCATTTTAAAGGTTTTATATTAAAATATGGCATCTATATAGCCACTCTATAAGAAGAAAAAAATAAACAAGCAGAAATAGACTTATACTAAGCATAATCTTTTTGGATTCTAAATATTATGATGCTCTGCATATGCTTGCTCTACAGATCCATTTGATTGCCAATTTTCTAATGATGATATTGATGTGCTGTTAATAGAAATATGCAGCATGTGCTTGCTAATCGTGATAAGCATCCACTGCAAATCCATTTGATTGTTAAAATTTCTAATGATGATATCGATGCAATATTGACTGTTGATAAAAAGAAATGCAGAAAGCAGTGGAAGGTTAAATGAGGTAGAATACACCAGATAGCTGTTTGATTGTTAAATTTCTAAAAATTACTCCTGAACATTTTTCAGGGAAATAATAAAAAACAAAGCATGCAACACATGCTAATCTAAATATTATACAGTTTAATACTCTTCAAGCAATATATGTATATTTTTGTGTTTGTTCTGAAAGCATTATTTATATAATTAGACATATTTCAAGCTCTTTTTGGTAGCATGACATTGAAAGAGTAGTATTTAAAAAGTGTTTTAATAGCTTTTGAAACCAGTTTTTTAGAAGAGAAAGAAATTGAAAACTAAGATATGTTTTTCTAAAAAAATTCCTTTTATTAAATAGAAAAATAGAATGGGCACTGAAATTTGCAGGCTATTAATAAAATGATAAATGTAGAACTGCAAATGCAGTCTTTTTGCAAAGAGATATACCATTTTAAAATTATTGTTTTCATGTTTAAAAAAAAACATTAAGTGATACGTAAGTGTTGCAGTGGAACATCTACAAGTTTCCCTGGAAATTGTAATCACAAGAGAAGTACAACACTTTTGGCAGTAAGATGCACATTCCCTACCCTTTAGTAAGCTATGAAGGCACAAATAGTATTTCAGACTTATTCAGAACTTTTCCTTCAACTTCCTTTCTTACACTACTTACACCCCCTCACAAAAAAAAAAAAAAAAAAATATATATATATATATATATATATATATGTAATGAAGAAAACCACCCCACATAAACTGAAAATTTAGGATGGGGTCAAGGGAAAAAAGAGAAGCAGCAGCACCGCCCGGATCCAAGCGCTCCATGGCAGCGGAACTCACGCTTCAGTGTGAACAGCGCGTTTCATCTCTGATGTAAATTTTTGTTTCATCAACAATCGAAGTGATTTAATACTGACTGAACCGATGCAAATCATATTAATCTTGGGCTCGGGCGGCTCTGTGTATCCCGGAGGACAGAGTGCCATCTAGTGACCGCTGGGATGCGATCCAGCAGGGATGAACCCGCACCCCGAGAGAGCCGGGACTGCCTCGCACCCCGGTCCCGTCTGCGCTCCTGGCCACGGCGGGAGCAATGCCTCCGCTACAGGTCTTTCATATTCACCGCAGAAAGGTGAGACTATTGCCTACGGCCTATTTCAGAAGTAGATTTTAAATAAGGACGCAGCACATCCCTTCTTGATTAATAATAATTGAAAAAATAGTCACTGAAAAATTCAACTGGTTTTGTCAGGAAAAAAGAGTACAAGATATTTTCCTAGAAAAGACCGAAAAGTATATTCTTCTATATTGCACTGCAGAACTGCCTCAGTCTGTATTATTTTTCCTGACGTTTCCACTTCTAACACTGGGACGTTTCCACCACTGAAACCTATCAGTGAACAGAATCCTGAATGCTACTAAGTCATGATGGGAAGAGGGAAGCTTAGGCAACAGCAAACTCCAAGCAAAGAGAACGGTAAGCATATGCATAAGAATCAAAGGAAAGTCAGCAAAGCAATAAGAACCTTGTGGTTAATTCTGTCATCTTCAGGTGCTTGCTTGTGTCTCTTAAGATGAGTGAAAAAAGTTAATACATTAGAAAACACAACCCTTATAATGACTCAAGGCCATTGAAACCTAGAATTATCCACTCCTCACAGTGCAATAGCTGTATAATTAATGGTGCCTTCCTTTACTATGTAGATTACTGTCTTCCAGTTCCATGCACACACTGGAATACACAGTACTGTGCAGCAAAGAGGACACTGGTTACTTCCAGCTTCAACCCATTTAACTCTTCAGGCCACAAAATCATCAAAGCTACTAAAAAAAAAATACAAGAAAAAAAAATTAACCCATAATTAGTGCTCTTAATAGTCAAGGAAAAATTGCCCAAGTGTTTGTGTAAGCAATTAGTACATGGGAAAATATTTTAAGACATGATGACACATCATCCCAATTCCTCCCACCTGTATAGCAGGAGGCATCAGGAACCTGATATTCCCTGTGTTGTCAGTTTTCCTGTACCATAAGCAACATGTACAGAAAAAGGGAATGACAGATTAGGGCAGAAACACTCTTCAGTATAGCCAAGGTAGCCACTGCTACCGCTGCCCCTTCTCTGGAGAGAGATAACATACAAAAGAGCTATACTCAGGAAAAGATATTTCCACAGCACAAATACTTGAATAACTGCACAAGGCGAACACATATCATTCTATTGGAGGTACTCAGGCTAAACGACTGAAGCAGCTCTCACACCTCCATAAACTATAAGAACTTGCACGTGGCCCTGAAACAGGCGCAAACTAGAACATGGTGTTTGTTTATATTTTTAAAGATAATATTTGTTCCTCTGGTATATGACTTCAATTGATCTCCACAGTTGCAAACCTTCAAAACAGTTTGAAAAAATTTCGAGATACAAGTTCTAAAGCTGTAGAAAAAGAAAGGTGAGGGCAGAAGGTGAGGTTAGCCAAAGATTTATTCATATGGTTAGTAAACAGCTTCCATGATATATCAAGTTACAAGATTCCTAAACTTTCAGAAAAAGATTCAGAACCATATTTGTGTACAGATTAATGCATCTAGTGCTGGTGCCAAATGAACAAGAAATATAACAATAGAACAAGGAATACCATATGTATATTATCATAGCTTACAAGTTACTGAAATCTGATAACCTATTTCCAAGAAGAAAAAAAAGCATCAGCCAAAGTATAGCCTTCACACTTCATCTGTGGTTAAAGACATTGTTCCAGAGAGAATTAAAAAGATAATAAAATGGGAGTGGTGTGGATGGTATTTAAATGAGACAGCCAAGGATCTCTCAGTACAACCTTTTATTAAACAAAGTCAAATATGATTTGATTCTTTTTTCTTCCACTCAATATAATAGTCTGTCAGTAGGAGAATTTTAAATTTTGTTGTAAAGAGATTTTTAAGAACATTAACTTTTTAGTGTTAGAAATAAAGTTTTATTCTTTCCTAACTATGCCTAAGCTCTTGAGCCAATTAAAACTGAGTTCTGTGCTGCGAGTGCTTGTGAAAACATGAAGCCTATGAGAAACTTCAGCTAATTCAATACAAAAAACCAAACAGTAAATTATTTAATTTCAGTTAAAAAACACAAGTCTGATACAGTTATTATACTATCAATCAGTGCAGGGAGGGCTGTATCTTAGTTATCATTAATGGAGAAACTTCTGGTTTCAGCAGATGAAGGTGGAAGAAAACCTAAACTTTTAAACCTTGGATAAAGCAGAAAGGCTTGGAAGGAAATACACTGAGACAGCACAGCAACATTTCAGCATGGTGTAATGTTTAAAATTACAGAGAAGAAGAAAAGTTCTGAGAAAGTTAAATAAATAAAAATAGCATGGATGGGCGAAAAAAGAATGAATGTATTTCAAATTTATGCAATTTCTCCTGGAAGCAAGGAAAGAAAGTCATTTTGAATAGTGAACAGTGCAGTGCCCAGAAAAATATAATTTAGGAAAATATCTTTTCTTTTACCAACTCACGGGTGAGAGAATCTGAAGTTATATTGCAAACATTGTTAAGAAATACAGAAGATGAAAAAAAATTATGTGAAACAAATATATTTTCTTGGGTTACTTAATAAATTCACCAGATTGCAAAGCAGATTAGTTTTTGACATAAACCACAGGAACAGAAAGACAGTATCAAAGAGATGCTGCAGCAGAGCTCAAAGTACTTATAACATCAAAAACTGTGCCCAGATGAATTAAATTGATTGTGAATGAAAGCACCTGTCTCAAGGAGAAACTGTTTTAAACTGTGAAGGCATTGGCCCAAGAGGAAGCAAGCAGCAGGGCTAAGCTTAACAAGATTTTCCAAGTGATTTTATGCTTCATGCCTTTCCAAAGATACTCTTTTCAAAACGTTTGAACCACACAGCTATAGAACAGTGTTTAATGGCTCACCAGCAAGTAAAAAATACCCCAAAATTTCACATGGGGTGGGAACTCCACATAAGTGCATAAGAACTTCAAAATATACATAAATTTTGTAGTGTTGTTGCTAATTAATACTACATGTAGAGAAACATGAACTTCAAGGAAAGGGGTCAAATTCAAGATGCCATAAAAGAAGCTGCAATAAGATACCAAAGCAAACAAACATGTTCACATTGTTGCTACACTTAGTGTTCTCCAGCAAAATGTATTTACACAGATAAAGAATAACAAAGAACACTATTACTGGTTCAGAGAAACCAGATGTATGTTTTACTTTATAACAATTTATATTCTAGATTTTAATACATATTTCCTAGTTGATAGATAAGGAGTCCAGGGTTGGGGTCTCATCCTCCTGAAGTATCAGCTAACATAATCATGCAGCCTTACTCCACTGGTCTTCAGACCAGCCTAAGAAGGGCTAAGGAGCTTTAATAGTAATAGGTCTCCATTCCAACCAATAGCTGCCACTAGAGCTTGGTTCATTCTAACCTCACCTCCAGGATCAATATAGCCAAGTGTAGCCAGAACTTCTGGGAAGAAGAAACTCTCTTACATTGATGTGCATAATTTAACAAGTCACATCAAGTCTCTAGCCAAGAAGTAGCAAGAAAAGCAGTGAAGACAAACCACAGACACAGTGTGACCCATCCTACCCACTGTCCGTTGGCCACAAGGTTTCAAACTCCCAAAATCACAGCAGCCTGTGATGATTAGAAAAGGCCCTAGGTCAGGTGAGAGAACCAAATGAACATGAGCTTAAACTCCAATTCCACAGTGGTGAGCCAGGTGCACTTTTTAAGTTAACAGAATGCCTGGGAATAAGAGCAGGAGCCTTCCCACTTGCTCTTGAAATAGGGCAAGGTGTGGAACGTCCATCACAGCACCGCTGGAGCACGACAGGTCCCTTGTGCTCTGTTAAAAATATCCAACTATTAGTTCAGTATCCTCACTCCAGCCTTCCACAGCCTCACAATCTGACTTGGGATTCTGCCACCTTCCAACCAGACTGACACTGCAGGGGTTCTGATTAATGATAAATAGATAGATTTGGACTACAGATATAAACATACTTTCAAACAAATCTATTTGTAATAGAGAAAAAATCTATTTTGACATCAGCCTGAAGCATAATAACTTTATTCAAATGTCTTCCCCACTGGCCTGGGGAATCAAGAACACTGTCTTGGAAATCTTTGCTCTTTTGAAGGACATGGTTCAAACAGCCACTGCATATTGTGAAATGGTTTTCAGCAGTTTCTAGTATTTGAAGAGACCATTTCACATAATACAGGGAGGAATCAAGAGAGGATAATATTAAGAAAAAACAAACTTATTTTTTGAGTCCCTAAATGTATAGTATATAAACATACTATAAAGTAAACAAAGTGCTCTACTTACAGAGGTTAACACCGTAGGCCTTTTAAAAATACTTTTTTATGCTCAGTTAATTCCTTAAGTCTAAGCATGCTAAATGCACACCACTGTCTAATATATTCCCTGAACTATATGATTTGAGGTTTTTTGTTTTTTGGAGGATTTTTTTTTGCTAATTATGATTCTGTTTGCCACTGTGTTAACCCAAAGACTCCTGAAAGTGTCGATCAGAAATAGCATATGATTTTGCAAAAATTGCACACATGATGGCTATAAAAGCTATCTATTTAATGCTGCCACCGTAGCAACACATTGTAAAAGTTTAGACATTTCAGTGAGTGGTTTCGCTCTCTCTAGGGAGTCAGTACTTGACATACCAAATAAACCATCTCCATTCCCCACAAATGCTAAATAATTGCATCTCAATTCTTGTGTCGCTCTACATTTATGCAAAAATTATTGTGGATGTTTATTTAGGTATGTTACACCTGCACCAGTGTTATAGGCTGAGACTTGAGGAAAATGAGCTTCCTGACCCCTCAAGTGCATGGCAGCACTCTAACAGAAAATGGCTTTGGCTTATATTAAAGTTGTTTTAGAGAAGATAATTTATGTTCTTTTACAGAGACACCTAACCACACTGTTTTGCATCTTGTTGTGCACTTTTGACATTTGATCTTTATTTAAAGAATAGATTCCACTATGTACTCAGGGGTTTGGGGTACACTTTTCCTAAGGGGATAAAAGATTAGCATCAGTTAGCATATTTGATTACAGAAAAAAACCAAGATCATTTTTGCCAATAAAAGTTTGAGTGTCAATAAATATTCCCCTGTAGTTTAGATTGAAAACCTTGAAGGCAGCTTTAGAACATTATTTCTTTAGCATAAGAGATTCCCCTCCATCTTTGATACAACATCCATATAGAGCCACAGTACAGGATATCACAGTCTGGTCACCACCAACTCAGAGCACAAGCATTGAATGCTTTTATGTCATTTTTTAATCCCAGAAAGACCCTGTTCAACACAGAAATAATTCAGAATCAGGTTTTGAATACGGAATTTCTCTGAAAGATGGAGGACAGAGGACATTTAGAACAAAATACAAAAGTCTTTAGATTAATAATCTATCTTCTAACTATCAGTTCTGGAGAGCTAGGTTAAATATGATGTATGTTTTACCTCTTAGATCAGGCCACTGCTCTAGTATACCATGTACCAACTGTTGCCCATCATTTTGATGGGCCAAAAAAGGAAATTCCAGAGCAGAAGGATAAGTTATGCCTTGAACTTCACAAATTTTTCCATTGATTTCTTCCTCACTATGTCTGCTCTTTAAAATCAACCCTACCACTTAGGATTATGGTTTTATTTCATATTGTGTACTTTAAAAGGGTTTTAGAGCTATGTAAAGGTGGCAACAATTAGTAAAATGTTTTTGTAAATAATATTAAATTATACATTATCTCAGGAAGGTCAAGATAGGTCAAGATAGCCTTTTTTCCTTTTTTTTTTTTTTTCCTTGGAGGTGGTCAGAACTCTTGGAGAGAGAGAGAGATAAATTAAGCAGAAGATAGTCATCACCCATGGATCCAGCAGTGTCCCATTGGTCCTCCTTCATCCTGGGCTTCTCATTGGTGGAGTTTCTGAGGTCATTCAGAGCTTTTCAGTATTTATACATTTTAGCACAGAAAGGAATTAATGCTCATTGACTACACAGTTTTCTTATTCTATTGGTTAAATGAGTCCATTTTTAATTTGTCCCATTAGCTCTGTCTTTTGAGTTGCTGAGTTTCTTGGGTGTGTGGGCCATGAGTTGATGGTTTCAATCTCCCCTGTCAAAATCAGGTTTTGCCCAGTCAAAACCGATTTCACTACAGTTGTTGAGTTGGCTTTCCTTCTTCTGCATTCTTTGTGCCCATTTTTAGTGATACATTCTCCTCCACCATCTCTCTATGTCAGAGATAACACCCAGGCCAAAATACCATCTAATCTTATCACAAGTTCCTGTCAGGGAGGCTTAACTTACAGTCCAGATTCCGGAAATCCCCAGAGGCCTCTTTGGGGGAGTGGCTGTTGGTGGCCACAGATGTCACCTCTCCTAGAACCTGCAGTGATCTTTGGTTGACCAGTGATATGTGTACAAACTGTCACTGCTTCACAGTTTGCCACAGTGGAGATTTTTGTCTGGATGCATTACTCAGGATGTGCTCCCCAGGTCTCATCTTCACCGGGTCTGGAGTTAGCACCATCCTGTCACTTCATCCTGTGCTTATTTCACAGCAAACTCCTTCTGTGGTCTTAATAATGTTTGAGGTGGGTAACTGTGCTCTTTAAGTCTCTATGAAAAATTAACCCTTGATAATGTCCAAAAAAATTTTGGTTTTGTGGTTTCACTGTGCTTTCAAGCAGCTCCATCTACTGTGATTTGTATATAACCCAAGCCTAAAGCCTTATTTAGGACCCCAATTCCTTAAAAACTCTTTAGGAGACAAGAATGCACATGAAAAAAATATATTGCCCTTTACAGGTGCATTGCAAAAATCTCCATAACAATTCTAAGGTATCCCATTGGCACTTCTGTCCATTTTGAAATATTTCCAAACACAGTAGTACTCTGAAGAGCCTTTTACAGGGTGCCAAAATACATTATTTCCAATTATAAAGTTCAAAGGCATTTGTCACTTGAAAAGTAACAGAAGGTGATTTACTGCTTTAAAGTGTTAGTTTTTATGTGTTCATTAGAACAACCATTTGGTGGTTTTCTGTTGAGTATTCATAAAATCCTGCCTGCCAGATAATTATATTGCATTAATATGGTATGAATAAATGAAAGCAGTAATTATGGTTTTATTCTTTGTTTTGCAATTTACAGTTTGCTTTGCTTCAATGGTACAAAACTATTGCATCTGAAACAATATCACAGGGTAATTTGTTTTAGGACTCTTTAGAACATACACAGAGAGAGAACTCCACCCAGAGTAATTGGATGGATGGAATAAAGCATACATGCATTTTCTTTTTAGCGGGTTTTGATCATGAGGAACTGCAGTAACTGTCAGAAAAAAAAAAAAAAAAGTTTTAATTTCTGTGAAGTCCAAGTCTTTAAAATAAGAAAGGATATCCTGTACATATTTGCCACCTTTCTATCATCATGCACACGGTATACCATGCCATCAATTCTGAAGTCTCCAAGGAAATCCATGAGGATTACTGGAGAAAAAATAGGTCAAAATAACTGACAATCTGGAGAACTTGATTCTATATCACACTATTTAAAACAGATGTTATAAGGGAAATTATTATTTCTTTTCTTCCCGAAATCAACCTTCCATTGTATCATCATTGCAATACATGGTCACCTCCAGAAAAAGTCAGGTAGACTATAGCTCAGAGTAGTTCAAATTCTCTTCTTTATATCTAGAAGTTGGAGTGTGTGGAAGTGTCATCTTCTCAGTGTGTGGCTTTGAGAAAGTAATGTCTGACCCAGATAGCTACAAAGAGAGGATATAAGAGATCAGAGATCAAAGAATGTCAGACAGATATCCCTTCTGAAATCTTGAAGAATCCTGACTCCTACAGGCCTGCATATTAACCTGACACAGTACTGACTTGCAAGGTTTCCAGATCACTTCACTTCCATTAAGCAGGTATTCCCAGAGACCCTCAAATCCAATAATCCTGTTTCAGTACTAGACAAAGCATTCCCCTTGCACACAGCAAGCCCATGGCTCTTCAGAGAAACTCCTTATTATGACTCTTTATGGTCTTCTCATCAGGTGTGCAAGGGAAGTGCAAGAACAGCTGGATAAGAGAATGGCATGAGTGCAAAGTAGAGCTAGCCCATCAAGAACATACCCAATCATCCTAACCATGCTCTGCTTTCAGCAGCATTTTACTTGAGCTAGACAGAATCCCCAGAGCCAGTCCAAGGAATCTGTGACAAATGCAGTATATAAAAATGAAAAGCAAGAAAATTGATGTAATGAAAAACATCTCTTTCTTCTCAGAATTTTTAGCATATTTCACACCAGCATTAACAGTTGCACATAGGCCTCTAGACCAATACATTGCAGGTTTCTATATGAAGCTTACACTAAATTGTGGTGACCTGCCTTAGAGGTGAAGGCAGTTTTTAGGAAGAAAGCCCTGTTAAATAGACATCACAATCTTGCACCATAAAGCTATTTCAGCCAGACATTTTCACAAATCTCCATTCAAGGGACAGACAGGAGAATAAAAATCTTATTAATCAACCCAGAGTATTAGAATCTTTATATCAACCCAAGACAAGATGTTTTTCTACCAGACATATATGAAAAATGTAGCTGTAAAAATCAAGATTTTTTTTTAGCTATATTACAAACCATAACTAGGAGACATGGATATTTCCAAAGGGTTTGCATTAAAAAGTAATAGTAAGCATTGCAGTTCACAGAATAGCTCACTAGAGATTACAGAATCAATAGATATAAATAAAATAAAAATCCAGACTAACAAAAACATACACACAAAAACCAAAACCCTTCCAAACCAAACACCACCCCCCAATAAAAACCCTTCTGTTCATTCTTTTCATAATCTTGATCATAATAAAGTATGGCTTAAGTGTTTAAACCCACAGCTTTTCCACAATTTTTGTGCATAATATCAGAGAGGATGCATTATAGGAGCATAGATATGAAGCAGGAAAAGTTGCAAAAGTTAAAGCTTTTCAACAGACCTTACTCCAGTTACATACCTTACTGTCAGTAAGGTATGTAAAATTATTTTAAGGAAGGTAAATAGGCAAGAGAGGAATAGCAGATATAAGTGCAGCAGTATCTCATAGAGTCCTTTCCAGGATTATTGCATACACAAAGAATGTTTCTTTTAAAAATTAAATAATTCTGAACACTTGACTCTAAGCTTTGTATTAATAAGCATTTTTCTTTCTTCTCATAGAAGAAATATACTCCTTCAGTCTTGATGAGGCCGTGAAAATTAAACAAATAAAGTTGAAGAATTTTTAAAAAAAATTTTATTTTTTATTAATATATATTAAAATAGTTAAGAACAGGAAATACTCCACATTTTAAATGTCTTAATATAAGATTTTTTAAAAAAAAATCATGACAAATTGTTTGAAAAAAGGTGGCTCTATAGCCTCAGATCAAGCCCAATATTAATGTTTTTATCTTGGTAACATTTTTTAGAAAAAGACACAGAAACCCTTTCTAAAAAAATAGTTTAAAAATAGAAGAACTTTCCTTTTGTTCCAGATCTCCCAATTAAAAAAATAAAAATTGCCTTTTGACACACCATAAAGTTTAGAGGTTGCAAGCCATACATATTCTCACAATGTACATCAAACAGAACTTGATAGACCTTACCACGCACAGTGTCACAGCCACATGCAGAATGTAGTGAACCACCCGAGTGTCCCAAAGACTGGATGGATATGGGATGGTTTGGGATGGTTTGTTCATGAGTGGTGTTGCACTGAAGGAGTGTAATTTCGTCCACAAAGGCACTATTTAATTATATTCTGAACTGTGACAGTTTTGTGTTTATCTTTACTATCAGTACTGTCAGCTGTTCATTTTTCTAATCTCCAAATTATGTTTCTCAGAGTTCCTACTCATTTTTGAAAAGAAAGAAAAGAGGAAAAAAAAACTTAAAGAAAAAAAAAAAAAAGCAACCAAACCCAAACCTATTTGAACTAATCTCCTATGCTAATTTGCCAGACTCACGGCACCAGCATCAGTGAGATGACCAGAATGCCTTAGCCCTGTTGAACACCATGTAGATGGACAAGGATGTTCCCAGCCAGACACCGAGATGACCAGGCATTGCACAGAACTGAGGAGGGGTGTTGGGGAACATCCCATGTAAAAAGTAAATCATTGTCTTTGGGATACTTCATTACAGAAGGGATTTTTTTCAGCATTAGAAGGATGTAAATGAAATTATTTGATTAACTATTTTACTACTGAAATTTAACAAGGAAAAAAATTGAATCTAAGTAAAAATTTCCTG
>NC_133026.1:70912500-70932500 GCF_048771995.1 Taeniopygia guttata | reverse complement strand
TCGTCAGACTCAACTACCAGTTGAGACTGTTCACAGGCCAGTCCTCATTTTCAAACAGCCCTTCCACCAACTGATGAACATCATATCTGCTAGTTGTCCTTGAATCTCACCTGTGGCTTTCAAGGCTTTCATTGATTTCCCTCACCTTGTAGGTTGGATAAACTTTTGTGGTACTCTTGATAGACAGCTCTGAGAAGGTCAGTATCTCTGAAAACCTGTTGTGAGGACTTTCTGTAGAAAGCCTTATGAACCTGTAAATCTGCTGCCACTAGAAAACCATGCACTGAGAAGCATCAGACAATAAGTTGGTCCTTTGCTTAAATCTATTATTCTTGCATAATGTCACAGTACACATGGATAAAATAAATTTCCCACACGTAAAATTCTATAATTATTGTATTTACAAGTTGACAGAACATGGGGTTAACAGCTATGTAGTGCTATTTCATTTTTGCCAGGAGGAGGGTTGGTGGCCTTCAGGTAATAAATCATAAAATATTTCCTATTTCTAAACATTTTCAGACAAGGAAATTCAAAATCAAATCAATTTAGGTTTCTGTACTCAGGTTCCAATCTTTCTAAACAGAGACAAAACACGCTGTCCTTGTCAAAAAATTTCAACAGGAACCAACTGAAAATTTATTAACTTAAAAAGATCATCAATGTCTTTTCCCAGCATTCCTTAAAGTCTGCACTGAGATGATGTCCACACCAGCTGCAATTTTATTCAGAGAAGGGGCAGGGGGGTGAGAGGGAGAAACGTGCATATGTGGTTAGTCTTTTATAAGTTGGTCTGTCACAAATGTTAGTCTTTATATTTAAACAGCAAATTTTACCTGCAAAAACTAAATCAGGTTAGATTCGTGTTCTTTATGTGCTGTGTCTTAATATCCTTGTTGCTGCTTTTTTTCCATGATGCTTTATAAAAGTACAGTTCTCTCAACATAAATATTGACTATTCTGCTACTGTGAGATACCCTCCTGCTGGGAGAGCAGATTGTTCAGCACTTGGGGCAAGGGGCTGGAGGGGGACAAGCAGTGAGGGGCACAAGGGACTTCTTGTCAGAGAAGGAAGTGACTGTGGCTGAGATGAAGAGGAGGCTCCAGGCAGTGTGAAACAGCCTGGCCACCTGAGCAACAACTGCTGAGGGGCTCTTTCCTTTCTCCAGTGGCTGGCTAAGTGTTCTGACTCATTTCCAGGAGTCTCTTACAAAGAGTGGTATGGAGAAAGGGAAGGAAATTAGGGATACCGATAGGTATGACATATGTGGGAGGACATTTATGCTAATTTTTTGAACTCTGAAACCTGCTGTTAATGGTTTTATCATGCTCATGTAATGGCAAAAAATAAAAATCTATGCACAAATTAAAATATTCAATTTCTAATAATTGTACAACTGATATTATGATAAAAGTCCTGCAACCTCAGCGGTGGTAGAAAAAGAAGGGAGTGTGTGCAGGAGCATCAGTTCTGCCTCCTAGCTGAACTGCAGTAATTGACATTAGTGTCAAGGACACTCCAAACCAGGAGGATAGGGCCCATCCTGCAGCTGTGCTCAATTAACATTTTAATGCAAAGCTGAGGAGATGCAGATAGGTAACAGGTGTGGCTTGCCCTAATTAAATAGCTTTTCTCAACTTTATTATTTATTTCCTGTTATACAAAATGCCATAGTACATATTTTTCCAAAACTATCATCTGGGGGAGAGGCCCAGATGAGAAATTGCCCACAAACATATCAAGCTTTACAGGAAAGCAAAAGCCCAGCAAAAACATTCCTAATGACATTTGATTTAATCAAGTTGTTTACAAAGAAAAGCCTAGAAAGTTGACAGCTGTATAGTTCCAGAATATTACACATCTCTTCTCCATAACGTGGCATAGAACACAAAGATAAATGAGCTTCACTAAGCAAAACTACCACTGTCATTAGAATAGCCATAAACTAATGCTAAAAGAGATACACTGCTGGCTTTCATTCACTGGAAAAAAACATGATGTTGGCAAAATGGAGTTTGTTTCTTTTGGTTGGTTTTTTTTTTTTTATTAGTTAATGAATGTTAAATTTTGACTCTTGGCAAGGAGTACACATTCTTTTCAGCTGGGATGATCCAAGAGACCAGATGGCATTTATCCCAGCATTCATGGAACAGGATTTTCACAATATTCAAATGTAAACCAAAAATGACAATTCTTTTGAATTAATAAATAACTTCTTCAAGTAGTTTTTATAATTCAAAATTTTTGAGGAGCTTTACTATTTCTGATAAGATAAATGAGTTTTTAACTTTCCAAAGAATCAGTACAACAAAGAATGAATGCAAAAATACCAATTTGTTTTGCTTTCTTTAAAGACATTCTATTGCTACTTTTGTAAGTCTTTGTGTGACAACTATTAGATATATTTTGGAGCCATCACACAGTAGGTGAATCAGAGTTTGGTAAAACAGTGCAAAAATATAGTTCCATATTCATTCCTTTAATTAGAACCCCAGGATATTAAGACTCCTCAAGGACAGGGCAAATTTACCAGCAAGAGTTAGCACTGGACAACATCAATTATTTTGTGAATTTAGGTCTGTAAGAAATCAAGAGAGAAATATTGTACAGATGTAATCTCACAAAGATTTTTGTCTATGCACAATTTCTATCCTACAGGCAGCTATACTGAGCTAAACAGACTGCAGATAAAACAGTATCCACCCCTAAGAGACACTAAATTATTTTTATTCTCTAGGTTTGAAGACATTTCAGGTTTTGTACTTTTTTGAAAAATCTTCCCTGCTATGCATGTTGTGCATCATTAAAATTACAATTTTATTATATCAATTTCTCTTCCCTTTAATTCCAGTTAGTTTCAACAACTCAGTTTTTGACTTCCTAGGAGGAAAGACTTGGTAGACAAAAGGAAGCAGAAAAATTGCTGTATTAAATATGCATTGTGGGAATGAAACGGAAGTGGAAAGCAGCCATATGGACCCCCACATGGCAGGTTGCAGAAGCTACTGAAGGGGAGGGTGGATGAAGCAAACTTGCTGAAGTCCAAACCCTTCAACTGACCCTAGACATTGCAGAAAGGGAGAAGTGGCCAAAGCTCTACCTCTACACTGATTCATGGATGGGCCAATGCTCTGTGGGGATGGCTGGGGAGGTGGAAAGACTAATTGGCAACATAGAGGAAAATCAATTTGGGCTACTGATGAATGGAAAGACATTGCTACCAGGGTAGAGAAACAACCTGTGAAAGTTCGCCATGGAGATGCCCATGTCTCCAAGAGCAGAGCCAATCAACCAGCAGGTAGATCAGGCTGCAAGGATGGGGGTATCAAAGATAGACTTGGATTGGCAGCACAGGGGGGAGTTGTTCTTAGCACAATGGTGCCTCAGGTCATCAGGGCAGAGATGCCATTTTTAAGTGGGCACGAGACTGAGGGGTCGATCTAACCATGGACAGTATTTCTCAGGTTATCCATGACTGTGAGACATGTGCTGCCATCAAATAGGTCAAATGAGTACAAGTATGGGGAGGCCTGGCAGTACATCACACTGCCCCAGACACGCCAAGGCAAGCGCTATGTGCTCACAATGGTAGAAGCCACCACAGGATGACTGAAGACCTACTCTGTGCCTCATGCTACAGCCCGTAATACCATCCTGGGCCTTGAAAAGCAGATCCTTTGGAGGCATGGTACCCCTGAGAGGATTGAGTCAGACAATGGGACTCATTTCAAGAACAGCCTTATGAACACCTGGGCTAGGGAACATGGCATTGAGTGGGTGTACCACATCCCCTACAATGCACCAGCTGCAGGCAAAGTGGAGAGGTACAATGGACTGTTAAAAACTACCTTGAAAGCATTGGCTGGGGGATCGTTCAAAAACTGGGAGCAGAATCTGGCAAAAGCCACCTGCTTAGTTAACACCTGAGGATCTACCAACTGAGCCCTGCCCAATCTGAGCCTTTGCATACAGTAGATGGAGACAAAGTCCCAGTAGTGCATGTCAGAGGTTTGTTAGTTAGGGAAGACAGTGTGGATCAATTCTGCCTTGAGTACAGACAAACACATTTGTGGGATTGTCTTTGCTCAGGGACCAGGTTGTACATGGTGGATAATGCAGAAAGATGGAAGAACACGATGTGTACCTCAGGGAGATCGGATTGTTGGGTGAGAACTAGGTGTAAATATCACTGTTTGCTGAATGTTACTGCCATTGTCTGTGTATAGCTGGATATTGGATGTATAATGTATGTGTTTGTAGAGTTTGAATATTAGTTTTAGTAGTAAACTGACTATATGCGGATAAGGGGGAAATGTCCTAGGTTGACAGTATGATGCCTTTATCCCCAATCATCTGCCCTGTTTATGTTGAATAATAAGTTTTACACCTTTAAGGCTTGTTCCAAGAGTGAAGGGTAGGTGGAAGAAGTGTGGAGTTTGTTTTCAAGAACTGCACTCCCTTCTTCACATTCCTGCTGCTGGACTGTGTTTTCTGCAGATGGACAGCGAGACAGAGCTCTCCTTTGCTTTTCTAGTTAGTTTTAGCTAGCTGAGGCAAAGAAGTTCTCTGGACTGTGTCTTTTTTTCCCTTTCTCTGGACCTACTCTGGACTGAGCACCAGAAGAGCAGCAGCAGCTCCGGGTCTGGGCTGCGGCATTTCCAGCGCTGGAGGGACTGATCAGAGACTGAGCGAGCCGAGCTGCAGCCCGGGGGATTTTTCCGAGTTTGTCTCTCTCTTGGAGTGGCAAGAAGTTTTATTGTTTTATATTGTTTGAGTTTGCTTGTTTAATAAACAGGTTTTTTCCACTTTTCTCCAAGGAGGTATCTTTCCCGAATTGGTTGCGGGGGAGGGGCCAATTGAATCTGCTTTCCTAAAGAAACCCTTTTGGGGGTTCTTTCCCAAATTTGCCCTGAACTAGGACAATCTAATTACTTATTTCCTGATTAACTGATCTAGTGAGGAACTCTTCCTCAAAGTCACATACAATCACAGAAAGGCATTTTCTTTGAAAAACTTCAGTTTGAGTGGTTTCTTGGGTAAAAGTTGGAATTATTGATCAAAAGGAAACACAATTTATTCATTCATTATTGGTCAAAAAAAAAAAAAAGACAACTATTCCTTATATTCTGCTAAATAAAACAAGGAAGAAATTTACATTTCATTGGCTCACATCCTACATGACTATTAATGTGGTCTTTTGAACTGCACATCCACATTTCAATGTTTCTGGCAAAACAATTCTTTTTACCTCTACCTGGTCTACCATCTAAAGTGAATGGGAAATGTGCTTCCCAAAATAGAAAAATTCAATTTGTTTTTTCACAATTTTGTATCTTTTACAACTTGGAGGAGGAGAGCAAAGGGACTTCAATGGTCGGTTGAGTCTGAGATGCCAAATAAACCCCTCTAAGCTGGTAACACAACACAAAAATTGTCCTAGGTTTGTTATATAAAGATGCATCAAGTTCATGTCACTCAGAATCTTAGTCACTGATTTTTTTCCTCCTTTCTTTTTAAAAAAAAATCAAAATATGCCCTAGTTGTTTCTGTTACACCAGAATTCAAAGTGTTACTACTAAATTGTAAGAAACTAAAGAGAGGTTCTTGAAAATAGCTGGATTCTTCCTTCAGAAAAAAATAACTAATTAGAATTTTTTTTTTTTACTTTAACCGGATTTAATATTTTAAATGAAAGAAAACTGAATATCAGTCTTATCACTGATTATGCTAAATCCTTATTACCATGAAAAAATTCAGATATACAGAGAAGCTATCAAACTGCAGAACAGCACTATTAATTCTCATTAGCCCTGAGCTTTAGCAAATATTTTTTCATGACCATCTAATAGACAACCCTGAAAACTCCTTGAAAATTAAGCTCCTTGACAAAGAAAAAGATTCCTGGGTCCATCTCCTGAAAATTTGTTTGCCAAATATCTCTTTTCAGTGTGCACTTTAAAAGTATTAATGAAACATTAACTTGAAAACTATAATCAAAACAAAATACATGGAAAGTGAGTAAAAATCCCCAAACGCAACATGGCAAGACTTAGATTAAAGCATTATAGAAAAAGATGACAGAAAATGTTAATTGAATTAATATGGTACATTTGTGTTACATATAGAAAACCTGATACCTCAGAAGAGTAAAAAGCTGTATTTATCATTCTTTTTAGCAAAATTTTAAGCTTGCTTTGGAATCATTAGATTAATTTTTCTGCTGAACCTCCCTTGTAAGTTTGTATGCATTTACAGAAAAAACATTGTTTCAAAGTCAAGAACAAGAAGTAAGTCACATCACACTGTGCTTATAACAGTGACTTCTGAGTATGAATTACTTCCTCTTCATACTGGAGCTGACCCCAAAACAGGTCACCTTTCTACCACTGGAGACAAAAGCAGCTGCATAAAAGGCACATACATCCTGCTGTGGTAGTTTCAGAATATATTTCACCTGGGTACGTTAGTTACCCGTCAATACCAAAGGCTGAGTTAGACCCTAAAGCACAGAATTATTGGGATATTATACATATCTAATATATAAATCAAGTTTAAAAAATATCGGTACCAGGAGAACTCTATTTCTCAAACATACTGTGGTGCATTCAGAACCAGAATACAATCTCCTCTTTCCCAAAGAGCATCAAAGTAGCCGGAGCCCCTCTGGTCCAAGGTAGATTCCCATTTCATTTGACTTGCTCTGAAATCTGCTCTGCTGTAATCTGTATTCATCATACTTCCTTGAATTGAAAGAAATGGTTCTTACACTAAGAACTGTAATTCAACTCTTTACAGACTTCGCCTTGCCTTTAACGAACAACTGCCCATGGTCTTTCACGTAACTGTACTCGTTCCCATCTGGGATTTCAGCGCAGCACGACTTGGCACTTTGACCAATGCACGTGTTGGAGAATGAAACCACAGAAAACATTGGCATTTCTTCAGCCACTTCAGATCTTGTTCAGACACTTTTCCTCAATACTGATAAGGCAATAGGTTGTCAGGGTACATAAAGAGACTTTTAGGTACTGTGCTGGCTGTGGAGCCAAACATGCATCATTCTCACTCCATCTACACTGTATTGATGAATAAATAAGACCATGAGCCAATGTTCCACTGGCAGCTCAATTTACAGTCTCCTCAAGACAGAAATTAGAGTACTATTAACTTAAAGACAACAATGCAAATTGCAACAATTAAGCCCTGTATCTTTATAATGAATTAAATCACCTTGAAGATTGTAACCATAGACAAATGATAACTATTATGGCAAACTGGTGAACTTTAGAAAATATTTGTTCCTACTGTTACCACTGCACCTTGGCTAGCATTGAAGTGGCACCTCTTGCACCACTCTAAGATGATGTGCAACATCTTGAACATTATTACTTGGCATGCTCCATCCTTCCATTATCTTCACGAAGTGCATGTTCACCACAGCCTCTCAGATTTTATTGATTTCAGCCCTGATCTTGAATGAAAGACGAACATTTATCTGTCATGAGGAGTCTTGGCAATCAACACAGTATTCAAAAGGGATGCAAGAGTCCCTGATGCATAATTTTCAGAGTAGTGTGTTGACAACTCCATCTCCCTAAAGATCAAATAGCATAGTACTTTATTAAGCAAATTACACTTAAATAAATAGTCTGGTTTGAATATCAAGTGCCTGTTCCATCCACCATCACTCTAGGTCATCTCTAATGGAGAAGCAGTTCATAAATCAATTGGTGTTTGGCATAGGGAACCCTGCCACATTGCTTATGTGACATTCACTTTAAAGATCCTAGATAAATTAGAGAAATCCTAGGAAGAAGGGGATATGTATGGGCTAGTGGGAAAAAAATAGAAAAAGAGAATAAATTTTCATTTAATGTTTCTCCTCCAAAAATCCTCTATACACAAATTCCTCTTACAAATAAGAAGTGAAATATTTCAGAGAGATTCTATCAGAGTATGTGTTGGAAAAATAAAACACACTGTTGTAAAGCATAAATGTTCAGAGTCCTGCACAAAAATAGCATATATAGTCTTTGTAGTCTTTGTAAAGGAAAATTTCTCTGCACAATAAAAGCATTTTGTCCTAAAGTACATTTGTTTATATTACAAAGTGCCTCCCCTCCAAGTCTTCTGTACGCTGCTGCCCCTTCAGCACAGTCACAGTCTAGTAGAAGATTAATATTTCAGAACTTGTCATGGGCAGTTTCACTTGACTCTGTCACTGCCTATGTCTGACAAGCTATTTATCATGCTGCTAAGTGTCAGCATTAAATTATCCCTGCTGTTATGACAGCAACATTATTCATCAGGATTACACCCCCAGTACAAGGCTGCTTACAGCTGTTTCCTTCTTCTGAGCTTTATCGATCTCTGCTCTTTCTATTATAAAAGAAAGGGTCTATGCACATGACCATTCACATCTTGCATGTCTGATGAATTTTATTTCTGTGCCAACATCAAACAAAAAGGCTTCCCAGAAATGGGCTTCCGCAGTTATAAAATGTCACTGGCAGAAGAGAATCGTATTCCTTTCAACTGGGAGGCACATTCTCTTTGAGGGGACAGAGAAAGCAAAACATTATTGATCATAATGCATAGGCACCCAAGGTTGAAGCATGTTTCTTGACAAATCAATCTGCATTTGTTTTAACCAAGTCACCCTCCCTTAACTACTGCAATGAAATGACAATGAAATCAAGAATTATTTACTGAGATGTGTAGTGCTATTCACAGGCAGCTCAGCTGTGCCTTGTCTCCAGTCCAAACTCTGAGCCCTACAATTACCTTCTGCTGGGCTGTCTGTCTGGAGCAGAATGATACAGTGAGCAAAGATATGGGCATGCTGAATTCTTCAAAAATTCGTCAGTAAGTTAAATTTTGCTCACTTTTCTGGCATACCACACATCATCCCCAAAGAAAAGAACAGAAATCATTAAGAGATTCGGTTCAAGCTATGTCATCATGGCATGAAGTTGTGTCAGGTGAGGTTTAGGCTGGATTTCAAGAAAAGGCTGTTTACTCAGTGGACACTGGAACAGGCTCCTTATCAAGCATCAAGCATCAATCCTGCCAGGGCTCAAGAAGTCTTTGGACAATGTACTCAGGTACATGATGTGACTCCAGCAGGGTGCTATGCAGGTCCTGGAGTTGGACTTCCATATTCCTTGTGGGACCCTCCCAGCCTAGCATATTCTGTAATTCTATAACTCTATGTTGGCTTTTATTCCTAGGACATCTAAGTTTTTATAATAGTTGCTCTGAGATTCTTGTTTGGCAATTTTACCTCCCAGTTTACCTTTGGCTGCTTCAGATTTCAAAAACAAATACCAGGATGGTTACAAATATGCTGCAAAAAGAGAAATTTCAGTAAATTTAACAAAGCATCCTACTATCTCTACACCAGTTTTACCTGTTAATTTAGACTTTGATTTTCCAAAGGACCATTAGCTAAACCTCTCATCGAGTGCTGTTTCAAACCCTTAATACACAAAAGGGACTACTGAAAATCAAGTTCTTAAAATTAATTCTAAAGTATTTTAGGAAATAAGAATAATATCATCACAAGGAATGGTATTCTTCTGTTTCATATTCCTGTTTCATTACATCTTACAAATGTTATTTGTTTTCATATCAAATATAATATTTTATGTTTTCCTTAGATATCATGATATATCACAAAGTAAGTCCAGCTTTTATAAAGGAGGTATTTTTCCTTTGCTTATCTTCAAGGAATACTGATAAAAGTAATTTCAAAGATGCAAAACTAGTGGACAACAAGCCTTTCCACACTTTCAGCTTATTTCAGAGAATCACAATTCTAGGGGAATAGAATCATTTTTGAGGGGCTGGGGCATACTGACCCAATTTTCTGCTTTGCAAGACTGCTAGCTTAGCAGTGATGTGGCAGCATGGACCTTCCCACAGGAAACCATAACCATGCATGTCCCTATGTCCATAGTGTTGCAGTCCAGCATTTTACAAGGTCATGGAATCATCTATCACTTTTTCCCTTCTTGGTATCCATCTGCGCTGAGTGTGGGGAGAACAGCTCAGCCAGTTGTCACTACTTTCTTTCTCTCACTAGCTTGCTTCCCCAGGGCTTGCACAGATTCATATGTGAGATATCTATAATTTGTGCTCTACCACTTCAGAGTGAAAAATTATAGCAAAATAGGCAGATATACAGTGTAAGATTTTTCAATCTGCTTTTCTCTTTTCATGATTTTTATGTACAAATTCATCAGGGTAATGGATCTTGGTGAAGCTTGCTCTAGGCACTCTATTTCAAGGTGTGCTAATAGTTCATCGACATTAAAAATATTTGGAAAGTCACTTTGGCTCTTTCCTTATTTGAGGTACATTTTTCTGATATTTGGCAATAAACTAAAATTCCAATAGCAGTATTTTGTTTAACATTAATAATTCTGTTTAAAAGTATTCTGACTAAAACAGTTCTCATATTCTTAATGTTCTTTTCTCTAGAAGTTAACGTTGAAAAGTCTAAAATGGAAGTATATACTTCAGGTCACCAGTTTCTTTAACATAACACAAAGCTAGGAATTTCCACAAAAGAAAACCAAAGGGATTTCAAGTAGAATCACCTAAAAGTCTCATCTACACATGGCATGTGTTTATACTTTCCAAAAAATTAGTCAAAATTTTATAGCCATTATCACACTGTCAGGGGACCAGATGACAAAAATATTGATCTCAAGGGAATGCTTGCTGTTAAAGAATAGGATGTCATTGTAAATTGCATTTCAAAGTCACAATTCTACTAAGAGTGCTCACCCAAAGAGTACGTCTCATATTCTTCAGCAGTTACAGGACCATAATCTATGCTATTAAAAAAGAGTGTTGTTTTTATAAACAGTAAGCTTCCAATATTTAGATGACTGTACAGAGGTGTAAAGAAAACTGCAGTGATGTGGACAGGACCAACAATAACAAGCTTTACTGTTGGACATACTGGCACTTTGCCAGACAGGAGTAGAGATTTGAAAGGGAAATCTTAATGAACTTGAAAATTTCATTTGCAATTAATAAAAATTAAAAATTTTAAGAAAAAAGTTGTTTGCAATTAAAAGTAATGGAAAAAAATTATACTTTTAATTTGATTCTGAGATTGACCCATGCACACAGATTTGTTTATTTAATAAAACAAGGCCACTGCTGAATTTTTTTCCCAACAGCCTGTCCCTTACAATGGATCTTTTTACTTTAGATTTGCTGGTGATTGCATTCAGCTGTACTATCTGTTTGAGAGCTTTTAACTTTGAATGCCGTGGTAAGTGTCAATCTGTATATTACTGAAGGACAATTAGGCAAACCATGTAATTGTATTGTCACTTATTAATTTCAAGCTCCAATGTCATAAATTATATGCCTTAATTAATACTGCATGTCAATCACAATCTGCAACTTTGAAAGGATAAAGAGGTTAACAAGAATACATAATTAAAAGAAAACAGTGAATAATGGCATGGCTGAACAGTTTATAAAATTAGACAAGAAAACTGGTGCTGTGTCAGCACGTAGAAGCCAAGAAAAAAATAGGGTGTTTGACAAAATGCACACAAGAATTAAGAAGTCAGAAAATGAAGGAAAGTTTAAACTATTCAGGTTCTTTTCCGTTTGCAAAACAAGTGTCTGTCAGAAAGTAATTTAAAGACAAGTGTAAAATATATAAATTCACTTATTCCTTCCATAACATGCTATACAGATTAAGAAATAGCCTGTGTGTTTGTACAAATTTGTAAGTATAAATGTCTCTGTCTCAGTTCAGCATAACCTAAACATACTGCAGTAGATTTGCCATCACCAAGAAGCAGCCATGCTGCCTCAACACACAGACACACCAAAGCTGTCAAAACATGCCAAAAAAGCTCCTTATTTTTAGTATTAGAAATGAGGCCAAAGCTGAAGGCCAGTGGTCCTGGAGGGTTCAGGTGTCAGTACTGTCCTGGCAGGTCATCTGCCACTGGGAAGAGATTGCAGTAACTCTGCCATCCTGCTTACTGAAAGTAAGGGCTAAAAGGAATACAAGCAAGCAGTAAAACTGATTCAAAACTAAAACCTCTCAAATATGCATATGATGTCAGGCAGGTGGTAGGAGTAAGGAAATTATTCCTGCAATGGAGAGTAAGGACATAGAGGAATCTGTAGTAACAAGAAGCAGTGAATATAGAGCATCAATCACTTTCAAGCACTGCAAAGTATTTTCTCAGTCTGTTTACCTACTGCAGAACATTTCCTAAAGAGGGAAAAAACATCTAATTAGAATTTGGTTTTTAAACTAATAGCATGTTAAAATTGTGTCTGTACTGTCTGTAAGGATTGCCAGATCCTGCAATGAGTAGAAATTAGAAAGATTGAGAGTTTATTCAAAGAAAATGACAAATATTTATGTTTTTTCCATCACTTCTGGATAGAAGACCAAATAGGACCAAAAAAGTGGATGTAGGTTCAGTAGCTAATATATAAGGTCTCCTAGAGGAACTTCAGATCAACACTTGTCTCCACAGATAAGATAACATTTCACTCTTCAGCTGGGTACACACCAAGAAACAAGGAGACAGGAGCCCATCTATATGTTTCCTTTTCAAAGTGCTCACTGGAAGATTTCTAAATGCCAGAAGCTTTCCCCTACCCCTTCCCATGCAGGGCAGCCCCCAAAAGAAAGCAAAGGATACAGCATACTTAGCAGAATTTTCCCTGGGACAGAACATGCATGTGAAGGATATTTTTGTCTATTTTCCCACAAAATTGAAGCATGCACTTCTCATCCCCCTTCCCGAGGAAGAGCAGTTTTTCTCTCTCTGAGACATCTCAGGGACTGACAGCATGGCATGGCATGACAGGATAGGGCAGATGCTCTACCCAACCAAGAAGAAAATCTAATGGAGGCATGTTTTGGCATGTCACATTAAAATTCAATCTCTTCTCTATTTCTAGGGCCTGAGATGCAGCTAGGGTTGTTTTAGAACCCAAGGCTGCAGCAAAGCTAAAAGAAAGCAACTCTGCAGAAAGGGGACAGCTAAATCTAATAGATGGTGCACTTATGCTCCCAAGATGAACCTCTATCCACAGTGAGGGTGCAGTCTCCCCTGGCCTTCCTTCTTATTTTTCCAGTGTGAGATCCCTATGGGGAAGCAGGCACAGGAGCCCAGGAAGACAGTCCTACCCGCTCGCTGTTCATGGCCATGCAAAACCAAAGCAGGCACCCAATGCCATCACTACTCTCGTCCTCCAATTTTGTGTTCCTCAGTTTATTCTCATTTCAACAGAAAGGCAACATGAGAGAAATTTGCAAGCTCTAATTACAGGTTCAGATAGCAGGAATAATTTTATTCTGACCTGAAATCATAAAAAAGTACTTACAAAGCCACTAAACACATATTACAGTTTTAATTTCATTCCCCAGGCAGCTAAGCTGAGACAGCCTTGAAGGTGCACTCTGAAGTGTCATGACTCTGGACTTCAGGCACTGACATGAGTGGAAGAAGGTGGTCAGTACCTCATAATTTTTGCCATTAGTTTTCCTTTTCCTAGGCAGCACTACTATGTAAATAATACCTTCTATTTCAAATACCTCTAGTTGTGTTTCAAGACCAACATTTGTTTCTATGTACAGCTACATGTTCTTATCATTTTTTATCCTTTCTCTTTCCTTTTCTCTAGTTAAATTTTTGTTTTCCAGAATTAAAAAAAAAAATTATTGGATCTGAGGTTTGAGACAGTTTTTCATACATATATCATATGTCTAAATTCCTACCACTATTTAAAATATATTAGATTATAATTACTTCATTTCACAGTCTATCAGCAGAATAGGATAAACTTTACCTACTAGAAGCAATAATTGTATTTGGCTTTAGTAACCTGAATTTTTCTAATACTATAAAAAGATTTTCAGAAACGTCATGCTATATTTAAGAACACTACTTCTGCAACATGTAGTCCTGATATACTATTGTAATTTATTATTATTTATTAGGCCATAGTTTTATGCAATATATTCTTTCTTGAACAATATTCACATTGATACCATAAAGTATTTTAATCACTAGCAGAGTGATCTTCACTCAAGATACTTTTCCTCCTTTTGCAGCTACTTTACATCAAAAGACTGAGGCGTTAACATAACAATAACTAAATTGCAGCTCAAGAAACAAATTCTTTTGTAAAATCAATCCTAGAGGGTACTGGAAACTTCTTCTGAAGCACTGAGTACTTCCAACTTCTATCAGCGTCAATGAAAAATTCAGGTGCTCTGCAGCTTGTGGAATTGATCTCTTCCACGTTATCAGTTCCCAGCTGTTATCTAATACATAATCGTATTGTATGAAAAAGAGCTATTTTCAATGTTCATTGTGGTGAGAACCATTAAAGATATTTACTTGTCAGACTTCACACATCATTAAATCACTTCTCTATGAAAGAAAAAAAGTGGAAGATACATTAAATTATCCTGGAAAAAAATTGTTGTATCTGCTCTCTGCATTAACTATCAAAGTAATGTTCACATTCTTTTCAAGTATGATTTTGCATTAAGAAAGAATGAAAGCTGCGACACTGCTTCTCAAATAACTACACCGCCATCCTCAAGGCTGCTGAACAGTTCTGCTCAAGAAATTGAAAGAAGTTTCTGGCAGGGGGGATTACATACCTAATCTGCTGTGTCCCGTTAGAAACAGTTGTCTTCATCTCCAGTTCTTTTGTTCTTAGACAGATGAACTGATTCCTCTCATTGGATGCATGTGCAACTGAGTAGGCCTGTAGCTTTCCCTTTTTGTTCATGAGAAGGGAGATGTGTATGAGAAATGCATGGTACAAGAGCCAGGAAAAGTTGGAGGTTGAGTCAGTGTCATCCTGCCCCTCGGGCAGTTCAACACATCGGTCCAGCAATTCATCTCCTGATGCTGTTTGGAGTGTGCTGCTCTACCTGGCCCTGGCCTGCATCCTGACCAGGGGTGTTTGAAGCGTACATGCCAGAGCAAGCAAGAGCAAAGGGCACTACTAATGCTTCTTTTGAGAGTCCCATCCTAGAGCCTCCCAGCCCTAAAAATTCAGCCTAGAAACTCTGCAGGTCCTGGTAACAAGTCATCACCGGGCTCCCCACAATGTTTAAAGATGTAGCTCAGCACAACAACCACTGCAGCTTGTTTTCTTGTGATTCAGAGATGTCCTGGTCAAGCCTCCCTACTCCCAGCAGCTCCACACTGGAATTCCAGGAACCAGGGAGAGAAGAGCATCCCACCCCTTTCCAAATTCCCAGCCACAGCATCATCCCAAAAGCTGTCACAGTGATGGCATGCTCCATGCATGTGCTTCAACTGGCATTCTCCTGGACGGATTTGCTACATGACAGTGACAGGTTAAAAGAATGTTTTTCCATAATCAGAGCTGAAGAGGGCAGTTGTGTGTGCCCCATAGTCCTTAAAGGGCACACATTTACTTTACAGGCACTGGGAAAACCACCTGACTTGCCATCATTTCACTGGACAAGAAAACAATCCCAAAAGACCACAACAAGAAGACAAGTTAAAACAATAAACAATACCCTCACCCACCACCCCCCCCCCCCCAAAAAAAAAAATAAATCCACAAACCAACAATTCTTGCAATTTTAAAATTTTTAGTATAAATGTATCATTTTGAAGGTCCAGCTCAGTTACATCATGTGGAAGTTTCAGACTGTGCTCAGCATCTCTCTATCCAAATGCCTTCTGGCACAGCATTAAGCAACCTAACATCTGTCATTCCTTTTTTTTTCTTCTTATGCTTTGTATCCTTTGTCAACCTCCATCCTTCCAAGGCAGATATTTAAAATATGGAATGGTTCATTTGGGATATTTTTAAAGGTTAGTGTTATGCAGCTGTGTAATAAAAGCTGTGTTAGATACCTTTTCTCTATGTTATAGAGAAAAATATAAATATATATGTTTACACACAAATTCCATACATACAAACTACCCTCACAAAATCATAGTGAGGGGAGGACCTTAATGGATAGACTTGGAGGAAAATGGTGACTCTTTCCATTATGGAAAAATCCTATTAACTCTGCTTTACTGTGCTTTTGGGAAATGCAGAGAGTGAAGGGACTACGAGAACTAACCCATGTGCACCTGAGAGGATGCAGTATCCTTCCTAAGAGCAGTGTATCTGCTAAAGCACTCTCACACTGGCACCATCCTTTAATGCTACTTGCAAATGTCAGGGTGATACTGCTGTTGTAATTCTCACAGTTATTCTCTCTGGTTTCAGAACTCCCCACTCAGCCCTTACTCAAGCTGCACTTCCTTTGAAATTAGTAAGAACACAAAGACCAGTGTGGGGGGCATGGATGAAGGCTAGGAAATTTTGGAATCTGGTGAGCTAATTTATTTGACACTGCCATATTTTTATTTTATTGATTTTTTTTTCAGTTGTTTACTGCTGTTTTGAAAAAGAGTAGTAGTTTATCTCCTTTACAAACCACAGACATCAGAAATAGGAGCCATTATCCACAGGCTACAATTCTACATTCATTTTTCCAGGGACTGTACACACTTCCCTTAAGAGAATCTCTTCTTCATACTTGATCTGTTGTCTCCCTGTTGAAAATATCACTGACACTGCTGAGGCTAACAAGGTCAAGTGCTTTGAGATGGAAGCCTTTTGTATTGATGAACAGCTGAAGGGTGAGACATATGTTTTAGGGCCTTAGCAGCTGGCTCAGTGAGAGCCTCTTGGGTCTCTTTTAATGATAAATCCAGGCCCTGCTACTTCATCTCAGCATGGAAATAGCAGCATGTTAACATTCATCCAAACTCTTGTGTCTGTCATTAATGCAGCCCTTCTACTGTAGTTACATGGCACAGCACAGCTGACATATCACCTGTCCTCCCACCTCACAGAGCAGTGGGGCAGGTTATGCATCAGTGAAGGATTTAAATGCCATTTGACTGAAAACGACTGATTACACCTCATGCTTTATTTTTAATTTTCCTGAATGTCAGCTGATCACAGTTGTTTCTCCTACTTGTTATTTTCTGTGCTCCAAATATATACAAACATAGGTGTTTATATATATATATATATATATATATATATATATGTATGTATGTATAAAAAGCTTTATAACCAATGCTTACAAATCGTGTCAATCATACACACAATATAAAAAACCCAGGCATATCTGCAATTGTCTCTGCAGGGACAAACCAGTTCAAGGCTGCACAATGTCCCGAAGGTCACAACCTCCCATTGAGCCACACTGAGAGGAATGAAAGAGAATAACAAATTCAGCAATAAATGCTTTCTTTAGTAAAAAGTTTTGAAGTCACTGGTCAGGAGGGAGGAAATTTTCTAACTTCTCCTCCTTTAGCAGTCTTCAGTCCTCAACTTTATCCTTTAACAAGTACTTTGGGATCCTTGAGAGTGAAAGGTGCTATATAAATGAGAGATGTATTAATAAAATCCCCAACTGCAGTTCAGCTGCAATTGGGAGCTCCTCCAGCTCAAGGCTGGAGTAATTCTGCTAGGCAACCACAGATGGTGTGACAGATGATCTCAGCAGCCCATCCTTCTATGTGTTTTTTTTAGTTTAAATTAAAACAAAAAAAAATTATAAAGCTATCTTGGCATGCTACAGATTTCAAGGGCCTTAAGTTCATCTTCAGAGCTAGGTTTGGTCCCTTTACTACTGTTTCTTGTCAGAAAGTTTTATACCTGAATCCAGCTGGGGAAAGAATGTGTATGCTAGACATTTGCTTCCACCTTGCCACAAATGGCAGGGGAAGGAGAGAAAGTAAATGCCGGGATAAATGAATCTTTCTTGTTGAGAACCAAAGCAGACTCATCTTCCTAGAAAGAGTTCAAAACATCAGGATTTCTGATTTTGTCACAGCTAGCTGACTATCCAGTTACCCCTTAACAGACTTTCTTTGAGGTGCTGATTCTTTCAAAGCACCGGGAGCACCGGCATAGTGCTGCTAGAGTTAAGCTATAAACCAACAGAAGACAAGGACAATTACCATAATGAAGCAGGAAGAAAAAAATGAAAAGGGTGTGTGAGCACAGTGTGGAAATAGCCTGATATTAGATCTGTCAAAGAAAAAGTTCTGGATGTTGGAAATTGTCTGGTGATCCCTGTAAAACCTCTGTGATTTTGATACAGCGGAGTTCTATCAAAGCACAATAGTAACAGTTGCTCAAATCCCAGTGTTTTTAATGGACTATTACTTATAGATGTTTAAATCGGCTCCAGAACATTTTTTTCCTCAGCACTGTGGCCTAAAATAGGAATCCCTGAAGAGCACTAAAAAATTGAGAAAGTTAGGACTTTTGCACATAGTTGCTGATGGAACATATAGTGATAGAAAGCCATTTGTAAAGCAAAACATTTTTTTTAATTACTGAACATCTTTTTATAAAAATTAGCATAAAAAACCCCAAACTTTTTTAATTTACCGGGACAGAAGTTTTACCCTCCAACTCAAACTCTTAGTTTGGCCATATATTATTTAGCTATAAGTCTAGGGAAAAATCCCTCTCCCTTCCTGTGTCTGACAAAGGTGATATAGGTAGATTATTGACTTAAAGTGTTGATTAGTGTATGATTTTGTTGCTGGTCACTGGGCAACACCCTTAATTCCCTTTAATCTTTTAAGCTCTAGATCATTTATTGACATAATGCCAAAAATAGGATTAAAAAATCTAATTCCTAAATGAAAAAGTAAATTTGGTGGCTTTTAAAAGCCAAGCTTGCAAATATTATAATTATG
Organism: Taeniopygia guttata; assembly: GCF_048771995.1. NCBI lineage: Eukaryota > Metazoa > Chordata > Aves > Passeriformes > Estrildidae > Taeniopygia > Taeniopygia guttata. The sequence continues at coordinate 70,913,729 of NC_133026.1, read as the reverse complement.
TTCAAAATACCTATTTTCTCCTCTTTTAAACTAGAATATAAATATGGGCATGCCAATAAAGTCAGTGGTGTGACACCAGAACTTGGTCCATTTGTGAAATTAAAATAGAAAAACTGCAGAAACTTCCTCAGGAGGGTAACAGAAAGGTCTGTATGGGTCTTTTCACTCTTTTGACCAGAAACAAGGCTTGAGGAAACAGTATGAAGCTGAGTCAGGAAAGGTTTAGGTTGGATACCAGGAAAAGGTTTTTCCATAGAGGATGGGTGAGCACTGGAACAGGCTCCCCAGGGAAGTGGTCACAGCACCAAGCCTGATAGAATTCAAGAAGTGTTTGAACAATGCTCTCAAGCGCCTGGTGGGACTCGTGCCAGAAGCTGGACTCCATGATCCTGATGTGTCCCCTCCAACTCAACAGATTCTAAGGAAAGCAAACGAAGGCATTAACTCACTGCTCCAACAGGCAGGTTTTCAGCCATCTCCAAGGGCTCCATCATGTAGAACAATGACTTGGGAACACAATTCCACCACCGCAAACATCCCCATTTCCTTCTTCTTCCCCCAGCTTTATTCACTGTAAATGACACCATATAATGTGGGATATCCCTGTGGTCAGCTGGGATCAGCTGTTCTGGCTGTGTCCCTTCAGCTCCTTGTGCACCCCAAATCTCCTCACTGAAGGGGTAGCAGGAGGAACAGAAAAGGCTTTAACTTTGAGTAAGCCCTACTCAATATTTACTAAGACATCCCTGTATTATCAACTCAACATTTACTAAGACATCATTACTCAACATTTACTAAGACATCCCTGTATTATCAACACTATTTCCTGCACAAATCCAAACCACGGTCCCATACCAGCTATGAAGAAAATTATCCCAGTCAATACGAGCACAGTGCAATGGCATCTGCAGACATCAAGGAAATAGCCTACATAAAGTCCTCATGTGGCAATGCATTTTGAAGCAAAGTAATCCCTGTACTTTACCCAATATGATGCTGTACATCTCCAAATATTTACAGGTAGAAAAAGTGAGCTGGAGATGAGAGGCAAATCTTCCCTTACAACATTGCAATTTTTAAATATTAGACATAACCCACTTGGATTGCTGTATCACTGAAGGCAATGTGCAAGCTCAAACCCATTCACAGATGGGGAATGCAGAGTTCTTTAAAGGTACAAGCTGACTTGAATATGAAGGAGCAATTTCTTACTGACTAAGTTTAGTTTA